>NC_043711.1:72388027-72478104 GCF_006229205.1 Suricata suricatta | reverse complement strand
CTCAGGGGGGCATTTCATTTTCCCACTTAATCCTACAGTGTAGAATTGAATAAGAAAGGTATCATGTAGAGCTAGACGGGAATGTACAGGTAAGATCATCTGACAAAACCAAGCTGAGAAGACTGAACCCTGCACCCGGAGCTAACTGGGGGCAGAAGTGAGTTCTGCAGACTCTTGAGAGTCTCACAAAGTACGGTCCACCTTCTAGCAACACCGCCTCACCTAGGAGCCCCTTACACCTTTGACCCACTGATCCAGAATCTTCACTTTTTTAACAAGACCGCCCCCATCCCAGATGACTCAGGTGTGGGGTGAAGTCTGAGAAGCCTCTGGACTTCAGCTTTAGAGCCAGGAGTAGATACTCCATGTTACGGGGAAGGCTTTGTGTCTGTCCTGTGGTGGTTTTGTGGGTTTTGTTCTGTTGCTCCAGGTTACTTCACTTGGGGGAGAATAGATACTGCAAAGCCTTCAAGTTTTTCTTTTATCTTGTTTAGATCAATACCAGTTTGAATGGTTTCTTGACCCCTGCTGATGTCAGCATATATTGTTACTGCTTTTTGGTATTTACGCCTGCATATTTTCTACAAAGGTCTTTTTAGTGGCTGTTTGCCATAGCAACATTCAATCCCAGAAGCCTATGCTGACCACTCATAAGAAAAAAGTCTAGTTAATCAGATATAGATATTGAGCTTTCCAACATTTTGCAAAAAGACAGTTCTGTAGACCTGTGTTTCCTGGCTTGTATCAGCTCGTCACATTACAAGAAGTAGCGTGGCTCAATATCAGCTTGGGCTTTGGGAGCCGGTTGCCTGGGCTCAGAGTCTGGTTTTCCCTCTCAGCAGCTGTGTGATTTAGGCACACAACTTACCTCTCTGTGCCTCATTTTCTTCATCTGTAAAACCGAAATAATACCAAACTATCTGTTGTTAGGATTATCATGAGGACTGCATGAGTTACTACTTGGAAAGTGCTTGGCACAGGGTCCTTCGTTAAAAGCCTTCGATGAGTGTTAGCTATTAGGATCGCAGGATCACAGAATATTACTAGAGCAGGAAAATGGAGTTTACAAAGCACTTCCTACCACTTAATTTTTCAAATGAGAATGAAGCCAAGGAGTCAACAAAACTCACCTAAGACTACACAGTGGGCTGGGCCAGAGTCTGGTTTAAAGCTCAGGGCTTCTCACTTCCCGTGTGATACTCTGGCCATACCACCCCCCCACCCCCCCTCCGATGCCCTGAGTGAGTGCAAGTCCTGGGAAGATGACTTACATCAGCAGATCCCACAACAGTTTTGCTTTCCATGGTTTGATTGCTATGATCTTAGTCCATTTTGTTTAAGAACCCCATTCTGAGACCTAGTCTCACGAGTAGGTAGTGTATATGTCTATCTCTGAGACAGAATGTGTGAGATAGACAGTTCTTTTCTTGGTAGCATTTCCACTGAGGCTTCGACATGTGGAGGAGAAGATAGTAAAAAAACTTGTTCACTGAGTGTACAGATATGTGGGTGATCTTGCCTACTTGCTGATATCAAAATTTAAAAGAACTGTACAAACTCATATTGTGACGCTGTCTCCAGCACTGACAATATCTTCCCCCATCACCACCATCTTACTCCAGTTCCTTGGCATGTTATCATCCCTAACAGAACACACAAACCGTCAGGGTGAGAGGATTTATACAGAACACAACAGATGTAAGGACCTCAGGTCTCAGTGATGGCAGAACTCACAAATTCAGTCTGGTTAAGTGAGAAATGTAGAGACATCTCAGTGTGTCTGAAATGGCACTTGTGACTGTGATACCACTCAAGCATGATTACAGGCTGAGCCTAAAATCATGGTGCCAGAGGATATGCTAACCCCCCTTCTGTTCTTGCCATAGGACATACTAACTGCCCTCTATTCTTGCCCTGTGTTCCTGGTCAGTTTACCACAAAAGTCGTCATTTTCTAAAATAACATGTACATACTTTAAATGCTTTCTTTTCACTGGAGCAAATAAATGTGATTCAGCTGTTGGCCTATCCCTTAATGTCAGGGATGAGGTATCTTCATTCACTAAGGGTCTGTGGATTGGCGTCCACATCACTTTTGCCTGTATCTTACCCGTGAGGCATTTATTGCCTCAGATATCCAGTTTGGTTTCTTTAAAGTTTAAAGACACACGTGGAGCAGATGAGAGTGCAGAATCCTACAACTGTACGACTTGTTTCTCTAATCCAGTAGTTGTGCACACAGTTTGAGAAAAAACATGTTGAGCAACTTGCCTTTAAAGAAATCTTTCCAAAGTATCCAACTGAAAGAGACAACTCTCTTTCCATGAGCATATTTCATTAGTTCATATAGTTTTTTATGTTTTTATTTATTTTTGAGAGAGCACAAGCAGGGGAGGGGCAGAGAGATTGGGGGACACAGGATCTGAAGTAGGCTGTGCACTGACAGCAGAGAGCCTGATGCGGGGCTCCAACTCACGAACCATGAGATTATGATCTGAGCTGAAGTCGGATGCTTAACTGAGTGAACCACACAGGCACTCCTGGTTCATATAGTTTTTTTTAATTACAATGGTTATGAGCAGGTTTGGAAACAAACGTAAGTAACTTATAGTAAGCATGCCAGGTGAGAACAAGGGTCCAACATATTGGACAGTAGCTTACTAACTGTGAGAGGTTAGCATTCCCTGGGTGGTCAGAGGGTTTTGCTTGTTTTGTGAGATTCTGACACGTACTGGTCTGACTAGGAGAGATTAGTCGAGAGAGTTTCTAGTATAGAATTTGGTTAGGAGTATTTATCCAATGAGATTCTTGACTCTTCTTTCCTGGGCTCTCAGGACACTTACAACCTGACCATTCTGAAAAAACACTTTACCAAACTTTTCACTCCAGTAAATGGGCCAGCTTTTCAGTCTCAAGTACTCTCCATGGAGGACCAGCTTCTCACATGGGCGAGGAACTTTTCCTGACTTTGTGCAAGCCATTTTACTTTGTTCCCTAAGAAATTCTCCGCTATTTTTTTCCTTTTTGTTTCAAGTGGGTATTTTATTTTATTTTGTTTAAGTTTCTTTATTTTGCAAGAAAGAGTGCGTGAACAGGGGAAGGATACAGAATCCCAAACAGGCTCCCCAGTGATTGTGTGTAGCCCAACATGGAGCTTGAACTCACAAACCATGAGACCATGAACTGAGCCAAGATCAAGAGTCAGATGCTTAACTGACTGAGCCAAGGGCCCCTCAAGAGTATATACTGTTTTGCATAGTATCTGAATTTCTCTGAGTTGAGGTTTCAGATCAGTACAGAATATTTCCCAATACACGTGATTGCGAAAATATGATTGTGCTTTCCTACAGGAAAAGAAGACATGGGTATAAAAGACATCTTTGTAGCTTGGCTTGTATATTCTTCAGCCGCCTTCTCTGCTTAAAGAGCCAAGAACTTGCCATGCCAGTGTACCTCTTTGGAAGATGTGAGCTCAGTGCTACATCCTTTCTCCCCTACACAATAAATGTCTAATGGTATTGTAGACTTACATCCAAATCTAGACCCTTCTCCCACAGTCCTTGCAAGCTGCTGAGACCATTAGCACCTTCCTTGTCTTCTACGTCAGCCCATTACAAACAGACTGCCTTGTATCAAGAATCTAGCTGCCATCACTATCACTGAGCCAGGTCAGTGTCCTGTCTCCCCTAGTTGATTTCTCTGCCTTCAACTTGCTCCTTTAGTCTGTTCTCAAAATAGCAGCTGGAGGGATGCTTCTAAAACGGGACTCAGATCACATCACTGTAAGACAGGGCCCAACAAGAAGCCACCTTCACTCTTTCCCTTTCTGCTCGCTTCTCCCTCTCTCTGATTTTGTATCTCCCTCTAGCTCCAGGGACTTTACATTTGCTGTTCCTTTTGCCCAAAATATACTCTCTCCCCAGTTCTGTGCACTGTTTTCTTGCTCCTGTTCCTCACGTCTCTGCTGAAATATCACCTTAGCTCCCATTCTTGCCACTCTGCGGCTCTCCCTCCTTATCCTACCATGGTGTCTTTGTAGCACCGATCACTATTTACATATTGTTTATTCATTTATTCACTTCCTCTCCTGACATCACTGCTGCATCCCCAGAGTTTAGAATGGTCAGTGCCCAACATTCCGTAGGAGCTCGATAAATGCCCATTTTTCTGAGGTCCTTATATTGACGGGATCAATAAATTCTAACCCAGGTGATAAGTCTGTCTAATCCTCATTGCTATATACCTGCAGTTTTGTACAGTTCAAAGAAAAGTTAGGGAAACACTCTTTGGACAAGAAGCCTGAGAAACTGTGAGGCACTGACAGTCGAAAGATCTGGGATTCCATGGTGTTATTTTTAGAGTCACTTTGCAAGATGTCATGGGATGCTTGCTAGCATCCGTGACAAGACTGGAGGTTTTAACCTGGTGTCTTTCCTCTTTCCAATTTAGATCATTATTTCCCTGCTTGCTATGCTTGCTTCCCGTCATTCCTGTGAGAAAATTTAGCTTCTATTTCTTCTCCTTAAAAACCGGTTTTTCTGTTAAAAGGAATGGCTAACCGATTGCTGGCACTTCTTCCTCAAACACCTGTGCCTTTGAGGAGTGAGTGAGTGTGGTATGTAGCTTAGAAGGCCCGTGAGTAACAGCAGTCATCTGATGGTGTTTTCCACTTTTTTCTCAACTGTAATAAAACCCGCCCCACTCCCACTTCTCCCCTCCCTCACATGGATGATCCTCACCTCTTTGCAAATAATACTGAATATGATAACTGCATTCCTTCCGGCGGGGCTGGGCCAGGGGGGACCCTGAGTGCCTCAGTCAGTCAAGCTTCTGACTCTTGATTGCGGCTCAGGTCATGATCTCAAAGTCACGGGATCAAGCCCTGGGTCAGGCTCCCTGTTCAGTGGGCAGCCTGCTTAAGATTCTCTCTCTGCCTCCCTCAGCCCCTCTCCAGCTCGCTCTCGTGCTCTGTCTCTCTCTGCCTCAAATAAATTTTTAAAAAAAGAATGCAACCAGCTTGGGAGGATTTTGTCTCTGGCTTGTTAAAGGGAGTTCAGATGTCTTTCATTACGTTACAGCTGGCGTGCACAGCAAACTGAAATCACAGAGTCACTGTACATAAGACGGAAAGATGGAAATGCAGCCCTCATTTAAAATCCCCCAAAATAAGTGTGTTATTTTATACTAAGTTGAATTTTCCTTTGATTACAAAAATAAGCTGTTTTAATGAGGTTCAAAATGCAAAGATTTACACTGAATTTAGACAATTTCCAGACTGCTCATTACACTTTATGCAGGTTGTAAATATTTGCCAAACTCTATAAATTAGGCTTTGTAACCAAAGTCCTCAAATAAGCCCATGAATAAGTATTATAGAAATTAAATTATACAAATGTTATGTGTTCTCTTGTTTATGAAAAAGATAAAGTCAGGTAGTTTATTGCAGGTAGTAAAATTTTACTTTAGTAAATTGGGTTGAATCCTAAGACCACTTTGCTGAACTTGAATTATGTTGAGTGGAAAAGGCTTACTGCAAAGGTTCATGGCACAGGTCCTGAAGAACCTCTCTCCTTTCAGGTTTCCCACCTACTGCTCCCAAACACGGTTTCTCCTAAGGATCAGACCACTGGCCTCGCCTTGGGAGCTTCTTAGAAATGCAAATTCCATGGGATGCCTGGGTGGCTCAGTGGATTCAGCCTCTGACATTGGCCCAGGTCATGACCACACAGTTGATGAGTTCAAGTCTTGTGCCAGCCTCTGTGCTGACATCCTGGAGCCTGCTTCTGATTTTCTCTCTCTTTCTCTCTCTTTCAAAAATAAACAATCATTTAAAAAAAAATGCAGATTCCCCCAACCCATGGCATCTGGAATTCTGGGGGGCAGAACCCAGTAGGAATCTGTTTTAAACTAACCTGCCGGGTGATTCTGATGCAGGGGAAGTGTGGGTCCTGTTGGTTTAGCATACAAATGGACTTAGTCCAAAAATCACAATGATTTTGAACTTGCACAAGTTTTTATCAAATTGATTGACTACAGCAAACAAGTTAATCTGTAGACCTGAGGGGTCTACCAACCTAGCCATTGATTAGAATTCACTCTAAGAACACAAAAAGCATCATTAAAATGAATTAGTGTCTGTGACCCAAGCAATAGCGTTGTTTCAGAGCACTCCCATTAAAATGCTGTTTCTTGACATTCAGATTTTTTTTAAGTTTACTTATTTTTGAGAGAGAAAAAGGCATGAGTGAGGGAGGGGCAGAGAGCAAGGAAAAGAGAATGGCACGCAGGCTCCACGCTGCCAGTGCCAAGCCTAATGCGGCTCTAACACAGGAACCGTGAGATCATGACCTGAGCCGAAGTTGAACGCTTAACCAGCTCACCCACCCAGGAGCCCAAACGGGCAATTTTAATTATATTATACATGCCGCTGGTTCTCCAAGTGTGGTCCCCGCACTAACAGCTCAGCAGTACGGAACTTACTCAGAGATGCAGATTCTCAGGCCCTGGCCCTACTGAATCGGTAACCCCTTTTAAAAGCCGTCCACGTGGTTCTGGTGGGCATCCACGTGTGAGAAGCGCCACGCTGTGGAGAAGCTCAGTGAGGAGTGTTTATATCCCTCTTCTCTTTAACTCCCTGGTCTGCTACGCAGGCTCACCCGAGCCAGTGCCTTCAGAATGCTAAAGTAGCTAAATTATTAATCTCAGCTTCCTGTCATCCAAGCCTCGATATACAGTGATTGATTAAAGTTTTTCACCTCCTTGCCTCAGTGTTTTTTGAGGCTCAGGTCAGGGATAGGATGTGTGTGCTTGTGTTTTCGTGTTTCCAAAACTGGAAGTCAGCGTGTTCTTACTTGTACTTTTAACCTTTTTGGATTCCTGTGGAACAAAGCAGTGATGGCCGGTTAAAGAGCTCTCTTAAGGACAGAGCTGTGAATCAGCCAGTATGTGGGTGTATGTTATAACTTTTATTTTTGTTCTTGTTTTTGTTTTTTTAAATTTTTTATTTGTTCTTGAGAGACAGAGAGAGACAGCGTGAGCAGGGGAGGGTCAGAGAGAGGGAGACACAGAATCCGAAACAGGCTCCAGGCTCTGAGCTAGCTGTCAGCACAGGGCCCGACGCAGGGCTCGAACCCACGAACTGTGAGATCATGACCTGAGCTGAAGCTGGACACTTAACCGACTAAACCACCCAGGCGCCCCTGTTATAGCTTTTAAATGTCCCATCCCTCCTAGGTGTTTTCTTCTTGCCAAATGAAGATAATGGGGTTTATTTGGCTTATTGCTGGGTTGAATTTAGACACCATCACTCAGGGAGAGTGGGAAACTTGCCTCCTTGGGCCTCCCATGACCACCTTCCCTCTCTCTTGTTCCCTCATTATCATTGTGCTTGTAAACACCAGCTGTCCCAGAACTCAGAACTTCAGTGTCTCATCTGTGGTGGCACTCCATCAGCTCTGAACGTCGTGCTTTATTGCCATATCACCAAAAGCCGTAGTTTTTTTAAACCACCAGTTGCAAAGTCAGATGCCTACGGGAGCCAGGAAGATGATGTGAATAATGAAAAAATGCCAGGCAATGACAAATAGGGGATGGTGTAGACAGTAGTGAGTTGGGGTATACATACACCCTCTGGGGGGTTGGGAGCAGCATCCACTTACTTCCAGCAGTTTTCCAACTATCTAAGAACATGGGCCTTGAGGTTACTGGATTGTTAAAGATGGTGGTGTTTTTTCTGTAAGATACTAGACATCTGGACTTTTTTTTAACATGAAATCTGATAAAATTTTGACAAATATATTCATTTTTAATAATTTTAAAAACTTTATTTTGAGAGACAGCATGAGTTCGGAAGGGGGGCAGCGGGGATGGAGAATGCAAAGCAGGCTCTGTACTGTCAGCACAGAGCCCGATGCAGCGCTTAAACTCCCAAATCTGTGAGCTCATACCAGGGCCAGTGCCAAAAGTTGGATGCTCAACTGACTGAGCCACCCAGGTGCCCTATATTCATTTTTTAAACGGCATGTGTGCCAAATGACAGACGTGTCTGTTGCTCATTTAGAATCTTAGGTCTGGACCTTAGCCAGCATGTACCATGAAGGTACTGATGGTAAGATAAATGCTGATATTTACCTAATGTGTTCATTTCACTGCCAGTTTCAAATAAAGACGCCTGTTGGGGCACCTGGGTGGCTCAGTCGGTTAAGTGTCCAACTTCGGCTCAGGTCATGACCTCATGGTTCCTGAGTACAAGCCCTGACATCAGGCTCACTGGTGTCAACAAGGAGCCTGCTTGGGATCCTCGGTCTCCCTCTCTCTCTGCCCCTTCCTGCTTGTGCTCTCTCTTTCTCTCAAAAATAAACCTTTAATAAGAAAAAAAGTAGGGGTGCTTGGGTAGCTCAGTTGGTTGAGTGTCCGACTTCAACTGAAATCATGATCTCAGGGTTCATCCGTTCAAGCCCTGCATCGGCCTCTGTGCTGACAGCTCAGCGCCTGGAGCTGCTTTGGATTCTGTGTCTCCCTCACTCTCTGCCTGCTTCCCTGCCCACACTCTGTCTCTCTTTCAAACATAAACGTTAAAAAAAAAAAAAAAGTAAAACTCCTTGTCAAAGTTCACATTCAGGAACTAGCACTGGAGCTAGAAGAGATTCTGCTGTCCTTTTAGGCAGTTTTCTCACCTGCGTCAGTGAGGTTTCCTTGGAGGAGTGGGCGGAGGAAAGTGTTGCTTTGAGCCCTAGTCTGCAGCAACGCTGAGCATACTGGCAAAGTCATTTTAAACATTTGCATGGCCCGTGCATTTTTATATTGTTCACTCACATTTCCCGAATGCAGGAGTATTGCTTACGGTAGAGCGGTACTTCCACTACATTGTAGTAGAGAGTGCAGAAGAGTACACAGAAGAAAATAACCGCCCCCTCCCAGGGTGTGTCACCCCATCTTCTGTGTCTTTTTTTAAATTGAAGGGAAATTCACATAATGCAAAATGCACCACTTTAAAGTAAGTGGACAATTTAGTGCCATTTAGTAGATCACAGTGTTGTGCAACAACCCGTTCTGTCTAGTTCTGGCACCTATCACCCAACCCCCAGAGGAAACCCCATTCTCGCTCCCTCCAGCCCCACCCCAGCTACCCCAGTGTGTCTTTCTAATTCACAGGATTTTCTCTCACACGCAGTCGGGCTCATCTGGTTTATAGGGTTTAATGTACTGTATTTCATCATTTAGCATTTTTATCACATGCATTTCCTTAGCCTTTTAAATTTTTTTGATGTTTATTTTTGCAAGAGAGAGAGAGAACATAAGCAGGGGAGGGGCAGAGGGAGCTAGAGACACAGAATCTGAAGCAGGCTCCAGGATCCACACTGTCAGCACAGAGCCTGACACGGGGCTCAAACCCACAAACCGCGAGATCATGACCTGAACTGAAGTCAGACACAACCGACTGAGCTACCCAGGCACCCCCATTTCCTTGGTCTTTAAAATTTTTTCTTGAGCTTCAGTATAATTGTAAATCCCCATGATCTTTGAGGTATATATTCTTAGTGTTACCAGCTCATCTTTAGAACGAGGCCCCTGGGTGCTTCTGTGCAGAATGTGGGAGCTCTGTGAGGGATAAGCTCTCATCACAGGGGCCCTTCTCTCCCAGTGTGTTTCATGAACTCGACAGGTTTCCTAAGAAGAGACTCTGCTCTCGGCCCAGCCCAGAGCAGCTCAGTTTGCCCTAATTGTGTTATCAAATGACTCCACCAAGGGAATGCAAAATGAGTTCCTCTAATTGCTCCAGAAGTATCATGTGAAGTTTGGATATCACCTTTTGGCCCCTGGGAGAGAAAAATGTTAGCGGCTTTAAACTGTTTCCCTACTTACTGCATAGCTCCGGTTTTTACTGCTGGCAGAAATTGTCGTTGTGAATATACATCGTGTATGTATAAAACGAGCCTACACGTGTTTGTATGTTTTCTGATCTTTAAAAAAAAAAATAGGATGAACGAGGAGATGGTTGGGATCTGAGATGAGACCTTGTTGCCTCTGAGCAATAGTCAGTCTGGCAGGGGCTCCAGGGTGGTTCTGTCGGTCAAATTCTGGACGTCAGTTTAGGTCATGATCTCATGGTTCATGGGATCGAGCCCCATGTTGGGCTCCTGCTGACAGTAAGGAGCCTGCTTCGGATGGGATTCTCTCTCTCCCCTGCCCCTGCTCACTTTCTCTCTCTCTCTCTCTCTCTCTCTCTCTCTCTGAAAATTAAAAAAAAACAAAAAAATCAGGGCCTGGCAAAGTGCAGCCCATGGGCCAGATCCAGCCCTCAGCCTGAGTTTGGATAGCCAGTGAGCTGAGAAGGGCTCTTTACATTTGTAAACAGTTGTTGAAAAGGCATAAGAACCACACAACAGGACATCATATGTGGCCTTCTTAAAGCATAAACTATGTATTTTCTGGCCCTTTACAGAAATGCTGACCAGTGACCCCCAATAATTACAATAAGAATGGCAGTAATGGAATTTTTTAGTTTATGTTGAATACCAGGTAATGTTCAAAATGCTTCACATATATTATCTCAGTTAACTCTCATAACAGTCCTCTGGCCTGGGCATGATAATTGTCATTTTATAGAAGAGGAAATTGGCCCAGAGAGGTTGAGTAACCTGCTGAAGGCCACACAGCCAGTAAGTGGCAGAGCTCATGTCTTGAAGACGCGCATCAGATTCGCTCTCAATCCTGTTCTGTTAATGCCCAGCCACTTCCACCTGAACAGTGCATGATGTCGTCCTTGCCTGTGGGAGTTGAAATCATAAGGCAGCGCTTCCCAAACTGCTGGTCTGCAAAACAGATTCGTCACAAAAGCCTACATTGAAAGGAGGTCCCACGGTCATCAAAGCATGAGAAAGCCTTGTTAGGTTTCTTCACTATCGAACTCCATAAAGCACTATTATCCTGGTATATGTCAGCACAAGGAGGGTGGGATTCAGCTCTTTACCAAAAGCCTGTTGAAGGCAATGAAACTCCTCCAAAACTATTGCTTCCTAGTAAACAGTCAACAAGCAATGTCACAGTGGCATTCTTAGCCCCATATGTTCCCAGAAATGTGAAAGCAACGTAATCAAGGCATTGATTTATTCATCTCGATCATACATTTTTTTTCTCCATCTTCCTACTGTCACATTTCTTCTCTCACCTTCCCTCCTTCCCCCTCACCCCATGGGAAGGTTGGGGGACTCTTCTGCAAAAAGATGGAAAGGTGTTGAAGCCCAGCCCATTTTTAGCATCTTCTGTTGAAAGTCCTATTTAGTTTATAGGAGTACCTATAGATCTGATTTGCCTGAACTATGTAGGTTGATGCTGCATCGGCCACGGCTGGCCAGGGGCCCCCTGATGGGTTATGTCTATCACAGAGCCTCTGTGTGCAGACGTACCGTTACCATTCACTTTAGCATGTCTTAATTGCAAGCTCTGTCAGCTGGTACAGGTCAGGAGGAATGTGACTTAGGGGCTTAAAGAGACAGGCATCAGCTAGAGAAACCACTTCATGAAAACCTTTAAATTCAGTCTTCCTTTACCACAAGGATGTTTGCAAATTTGACAGCTGTGACCCAAAGTGCGCTTTCACAAAACTGGCTTCTGACTGGCAGAGGGTGATGCTCTTGGTTTTCTTACTGTCTTAAAGTTCTTCAGTTAATTTAGAATTCTCTGTGCAGATGAAAAAAAAAAAGAATGTTGTATAAAATAAAGCAAATATCTCATTTTGCTTGTGAATGGGTTCTGGAGTTCGTAGGATTCAGGCCGCTCTGTTGAGTCAAGAAAGAGCATCGTATATTGTTACAGAGTCGTAGGCACAAATGAACGTAAGGCCTTAGTGTATTCTGAGTATATAGATGTACTGCCATTTTCTTCTTTGTGTTTCTTCAGCTGGGTCTGTGAAATAAACTGACAAGAGACAAATGAACAGAGAAAAGGCATGCAGACCTATTAGTGTTATGCGCATGGAGCATCACAGAAGGAAGTAAATACCCAAAGGAGTAGGGATAGTTGAGAGTCTGTACATCCTCTTAGCAAGGGAAAGAAAGGGGGCAAAGGCCACTTAGAGGAGAGCAAATGACTTTTAGGAAAGATAAATGAGCCCTTAGGAGAATAGATGGACATGAGAATTTTATGACCATTTCTGTTACAGTGTGGTGCCAAGTTTTTGTCTTCCAGAAGGGAAGATTAGAGCCACTCCTGGATATAGATTTAAGACAGTGAGGTTCTTTCGGGCAGGATCCACTTTAGTCAGATAAGGGATTTCAGGAATTCAGATGCCTTCAGCTCAAAATAAATTTTGAACCAAAGCATCCTGTTTTGGTGTGGCATCTCTTGATTCCCCTCACCAGTATATCTATTAGAGTACATATCTGGAGTTGTGATTACTTGAAAGGAGGTTCTATAGATGCACTAGGATGGTTTAGGCAATGCAAAAGTTGTCTCTTGGAATGATAATGAACAGAAACCCCTTTGATAGTGGAATTTGACACTTCAGCTTCTGAATGATGACCCAGAATAGCCCGGTGTCCTCCCATTTCTTTTGACTATTCAGAGGTTCTTTTTGACCTAACTACCCAGTGTTGTCAAGATAACCAGCCAGGCTGAAAGACTGTTCTGACTGTCTCTGAGTGCCTGTACTAGTTTTGACTAAAAAAGGATAAATATTATCCAGGCCCATCAAAATTTATCTTTCAAACACTGGCACATATGCCCCTTTATGGAAGCTAATTCCCCGCTCAGATACTCACTCGCCATGCTCTGAAGGTGATTTAAGAATTAGAGGGCACCTGCGTGGCTCAGTCATTGGCTCTGATCATGATCTCACAGTTCATGGGTTCGAGCCCTGCTTTGGGCTCTGTGCTGACAGCTCAGAGCCTGGAACCTGCTTTGGATTCTGTAACACCCTCTCTGCCCCTTCCCAACTTGTGTGCACATGTGTGTGTGTGTGTACGCTCTCTCAAAAATAACAAACATATGGGGCACCTGGGTGGCTCAGTCGGTTAAGCATCCAACTTCGGCTCAGGTCATGATCTCACAGTTTGTGAGTTCAAGTCCCGCATCGGGCTCTGTGCTGACAGCTCAGAGCCTGGAGCCTGCTTCCGATTCTGTGTCTCCCTCTCTCTCTCTTTGTCCCTCCTCTGCTCACACACAGACACTCTCTCTCTCTCTCACTGTCTCTCAAAAATAAATAAACATTAAAAAAATTTTTTTAAATAACAGACATAAAAAAAGAATAAGAATCAGATGGCACTTAATGCATTCCTCCTTTTACCTCGATCAGCTTTACTCTGTGGATGGAAAACAGCGGACGAAAAACTTGTATTATCTGTAAGGCACTCAGATGATGTCAAGAGAAAAAGGTGCCAATTGTTCTTTTTTTTTTCTCCTCTCGGGTCTTTGAGATTTGAAAAGTTTATCAAAATTATTTTTTACTTCCCAAGGGCTTTTAAAATTACATTGAGTCGTTGTCTCTCTACTGAGCTTTTGGTTTTCTCTGTGAAATCCCCAATTGCTATTTGGATGCCAGTTTCAGTATATTGGTCCTTAGTACAGGCTCCTTAATTTACCCCTTTGACCCCGGGTTTTTGTGCTGCATTGTATCTAGGATTGCCAAATTTAGCTCCTTTATTATGCATGAGAGTCCTTAGCCTCTGTGTTATGTTACACTCCCCTCTCTCAGGGTAGCAACTGTGGTGACTTTTAGGTTCTCATGCCTGATTCATTCTTGCTAGCAAGGCTGTCCCGGTCTCCCACTTTGCCTTCTGTTCCAGTCCAGAAGGGAATTTCCAGCCCTGTCATGGATATCTCCTATGACTGACACTCAGTACATTCTACCTGCATTTTCCTCTCTTTAGAACCCAGAGGACATTGCTGATGGGAAAGAGAAAATTGTTTTATTTTTCCTTCTTAACGTGATGTAGAAGTCAGTCTGTAATACACAAACATTTGTAGACCTGCTTCCCTTTAATTTCAGAATGGATTCACCATCCTAGATGAGCACACTCGAAGGATTAAAAAAATGTGGATATTTTTTATCAAGACCCCTTAAATCACCAGCCTCTCTGATGAGGTTTTGGGGTGATGGTGGGGTTCAGAACTGATGGCCAAGAACGAATTCTTGAAGACATCTTTGGTGCAAAAGGTGATTTTGTTAAAGCATGGGGACAGGACCTGTGGACAACAAGAACTTCACTGGGGTTGTGAAGGGTGACCGCTTATATACTATGGAGTTGGAGAGGTGGAGGCAAAAGAGAAGTTTCCAAAGAGATTTCCATAGACTAAGGAAGACTCACAGGATGCTAGAGGCCTAGCTATTGTCCAGCTAAGGTTGTTTTTCCCTCTAGCAAAGCACGAACATTAAGACAGTAGGGCGTTCCTGGAGAAGTGTTATACTCCGTATTTGTCAATGGGCTGCAGGTTATAAGGAAATTTAATTTTACCTGCCATTTTCTTCTTGCCTTTGTTCCCTACATCCCTATGGAGGGGCAATGTTAGGGCCCCCAGGAAACTGAGTCTATAGGTCTCTGGAGATTAGGCTATTGTAAGATTGCCTTTTTTTTCGTAATTTACTAAATTATTTGTAAACAGATGGAGACTCATGTCCTGTGTGACTGTGACCTCTATCAGTTCTTTCTTTGGTTTTGGGCAGCCAGGTGTGCCTGAGGAATATCACACAGACCCCACCTAGGGGCGGGGGTATGCTAGCTTGTCCTCTGCCCTCATCAACAGGATCAGGGGTGGTGTGGGTTGTGTTCGGATCGTGTACCCCAGCTCTGGGAAATGGTCTTGTTTCTCAGCCAGTTCTCTAGTAAGTGTTCTTCCCAAAGCACTGGCCTTCCAGACCAGGCCTGTCCAGATTCTGCGCTTGCCTAGCTCAGAACCAGGGGGAGCTGTCACTTCTAACAGGCTTCCACAGGGCCATCTCCTGCTGCCTCCTGAGATTCTGGAACATCGCCAACAGCTGGATTTCCTGTGGAACATTCTTTTGAACCAACTTCCTTTTGGCTGCCTGCTCTGCTTTTGTAATGCTTGCAACTTTCTTTAAAATGGTTTAGGACAGGGGCACCTAGGTGGCTCAGTCTGTTAAGTGTCTGACTTCAGCTTGGGTCATGATCTCCCCATTCATGATTTCAAGCCCCGTGTTGGGCTCTGTCCTGACAGCTCAGAGCCTGGAGCCTGCTTCAGATTCTGTGTCTCCCTCTTTCTCTGCCCCTCCTTCTCTCCCTCTCTCTCTCTCTCTCTCAAAAATAAATAAACATTAAACATAATTCTTTTAAATACTTCAGCACACACAGTGATGTGTGTGAATTTAATCTAAAACTGGGGAAGGAAGGTTTAAAATTCAAAGTGTCTCAATTGGCAGTACTCACCCTAAGGGTGGTTAGTTAGCATTTAAAATACTTGAATCAAAAGCTTCTAGGCCATTCATTATATTTAAATTATACTTCAATAAAATTGTTTAAAAACAAAACCAGACAAGCCTATCCTCCTGTGGGCACCTTCACGCCCTCTTCAGTTAGCTTTATCTGTGATTAGTACCAAATACTCCAAAACTAACACAACATGATTGCCATCTGGAAGGCCTGTTGAAATGCAGGGTGGTGGGCCCCATCCCCAGAGTGGCTGTTGGGTACATTGGGGTGTGGGACCTGAGAATTGGCAGTTTTTTAAATGTTTTTTTATTTTTGAGAGAGAGAGTGCAAGCAAAGGAAGGGCGGAGAGAGAGAGACACACAACATCCGAAGCAGGCTCCAGGCTCTGAGCCCTCAGCACAGAGCCTGATGTGGGGCTTGAACTTGCAAACTGTGAGATCATGACCTGAGCTGAAGTTGGATGCTTAACCAACTGAATCACCCAAGCACCCCTCTTGTTTTTTTTAATAGTGTGTTTGAGAGAGACAGAGACAGCACAAATGGGGGAGGGTCAGAGAGAGAGGGAGACAAAGAATCCCAAGCAGGCTTCGCACTGTCAGGGCAGAGCCCATCTTGGGGCTCAAACTCATGAACCATGAGATGATCTGAGCCAAAATCAATAGTCGGACACTTAACTGAGCCACCCAGGTGCCACATGTCCAAGCTTCTAAAATGTCTTATAAGCTCCCCAGGAGTTCCAATGTACAGCCAGCTCTGGAAATTACTAATCTGGTCTCTGATACCCACATAATTTACTTACAACAGTGTACCAACTGAAAATGTCTTATGTTTGGCCTGTCCTCAAAGTTAAATATTGACAATTTAATGGCAACTAATCCTAACGTATCCTAACAACCAAAATCATTCACCTTGCATATGGGGACCCATAAGAGAAAACATGTAGGGTTCTACCTATAGTGTCTTTATTTTAGAGTCTGATCCCCTTCCTGAAACCAAGTTTCTAGTTTAATATGGAAAGATACAGTTACTCCACTGACTATTCATCTGGAGATATGTGAAACATTGCAATTTTACATTCTAAGTACCTTATAAAGAGTCTTGTCTTGCTGCAGTGTTAGACCCTGTGGAAATCTTTACTTGAACATCATCATAGTTTGCCCCTAGTGCATGGTATAGGGGAGGAAAAATAAATATTGCTCTACCCTTCTGAGTTCATGGCTAAGATACTCACCTCTAATAAAAAGAGATTAAAAGGAGAAAAACAAATTGAATTATGTGTATACAGGAGCCCCACAAGATAAGAAAGGCTTTCTGGTAATCAGGTAATTGAGGTTTACATGTCATCCTGAGCCAAGGAGAAAGGGGGTAAGGGTCTGAGTTTCAAAGGCAAAGAAGACAATCAGGGGCACTTGGGGGGCTCAGTCGGGTAAGTTTCTGACTCTTGATTTCGGTTCTGGTCATGATCTCAAAGTTTGTGGGTTCACACCTTACATAGGGCTCCTCACTGACAGTGTGGAGCCTTCTTAGGATTCTCTCTCTCCCTTTCTCTATGCCCTTCCCTTGCTTGTGTGCATTCTCTCTCAAAAAATAAGTAAATGAACTTGAAAAAGGCAAAGACGATTCATAGGAAGATGGGAAGGGCAAATGTTTGGTAAACAAATGATGGTTATACTCTTTGGAGAAGACCTTCTTATGTTAGAAAAACAAAAACAGAAGAAACTGTCATCTTTGGTAATAGCTGTCTTCCCAGTACAAGCCCCCTAACTAAATTCTTTTAGGCAGTGAAGAGAGGGATAAAAAGCTCTTGAATTAACTGGGCTTTGATTTTCTTCAGCTCAAAATAATCCACATACCAGAGTGGCACATTCTGGGGTGGCCTGCCCCTGGAAAGATTAAATAATGAGAGGACGCTCACAAGTGCAGCATGCTGGGGAGGTGCAGAGACTGCAGACTTGGACTTCCAAGCTGAACCTGTGGGCGCACACTGCTCTGGCCCACTCACAAAGGCCGGGCCAGAGGGAGGCGCCCAGAATATTAGGAATCATAGGGAGAGTGGGTCACCGCTGAGCCACTGAGTGTGCTCTACCTGTGTCAGGGAATGATCCTTCTAGAAACACACAGCCCTCCGCTCAAAGATGCACCTTTTGGGGCATGAGGTATATGGTTAACATATGTGCTTATTTTCATCAATTCAAGGAAACCTATTTAAGTCACTTTTCTTTGGCTTCTTTTAATCTGAAAACATTCAAGAAATTCATGTGCATCTATTTCACACCCTGGTGCAACTTTCCAGCTACACTCTAGGGTTCTGCTGACACCTGCTGGCACGTCATCTATTTTCTGTTGAAAATAATAGCCTATTTCCTAAAGCCTTTTGGCCTTCATGTGCTAGGTGTGCATTACCTGGAAGACAGGAGAGAGAAGGAAAGGCCTTATGGGACCTTGTCATGCCAGGGAGGGAGATGTGTGAACAAGCCCCGGGGAGGGGACCACAACAAAGTTCTTCCTGCCTCTCAGCCCTGCACCAGCTGCTCTGTGATCTTGGGCAAGGCCCTTGACCCTCACTTCCGTCATCTCAAAGAGAAGCAACAGCCTTCCCCACCCCAGGGCCCTGTAGGGTTCGTGAGGATTCTGTTACCATTTCCTCCTAACTAATGCAAGAGTACTGTCACTGAAGTGATGACCTCAAAGGTCACTCCTGGAGACCTTTCAGTCACAAGAAATAAGTTTCTTTGCCCTTGTTGTAGTTGCAAAAGATGGATGAAAGTTGGTTCAGCCTCCTCAAAGCCTGGTATCTCTGTAATTTATTTTTAGAAAGAACTACATCAGAATGCTCAGAAAAAGCCAGTAAAAAGCCAGTGAACAGTCTCAGAAATTGTCCACTTTTTTATCCCCGGAAAGCATGGACTCTGTTTGTGTTTTGGAACATGTAACAAGCCATCAGGTTGAGAAAATGCTTCCCAGTTAATGCCAACCAAATTATTTGTTTTTCTGTCTCCTCTCAGGAAACTCTGTGTGGGCCTGTGGCGTATTAGACCAGTAACAGGATATTTGAAAGTCCCCAGGGAATTATACTCCCATATTTAGTCTGACAGAGGAAGTGAAGGCTGCTGATGAAAATAATTGAGCACTTCTTTAATGCTACTATTGCCTTTTCTTCCTCATCGCTTAGAATCCTGGTTTCACCATTGGGAGGCTTTCGATGCTGTTTACAGTTCCTTTGGAAATAACCTTTTCTAGTTGTGGAAGGAAATTTACTTCTCATGGCTCCTAAGTCCTCCTTTAAAAGCTATTATGGATGACTGGAACATAAAGAAGAAAGCCAAGACTCTCTATTAGATTCACACCCACCAGGATAGCTACTGTCATCATGAAAACAAAACAGAAAATAACAAGTGCCGACAGGATGTCAGGAAATAGGAAGCCCTGTTCCCTATTGTCAGGAATGTAAAATGACACAGCTGCCACGGAACCCGAATGCTGGTTCCTTGAAAATTAAAAATAGAGAGGTGCCTGAGTGGCTCAGTAGGTCCAGCGACCGACTCTAAGTCTCTGCTCAAATCATGATCACAGTTTGTGAGTTCAGGCCCCACATTGGATTCTGCACTGACCGTGCAGAGCCTGCTTGGGATTCCCTCTGTCCCCTCTCTCCCTGCCTCTGACCACTTATGGTTACTCTCTCTCAAAATAAACTTAAAAAAATTTTTTTAATTAAAAATAGAATTACTACTTGGTCCAGTAATTCCACTTTAGAGTATCCAAAAAACTGAAATCAGGAACTTGATGAAATATTTGTACACCCTGTTCATAGAAGCATCATTAGTCAGGTGATCATTAGTAGATAAATGAATACACCAGATGTGGTCTACACATACAGTGGAATATTATTCAGCCTTAAAAATGGGGGCGGTTCTGTAACCTGCTGTTACCTGCCTGAGCCTTGAGGACATTATGCCAAGTGACATAAGCCAGTCAGATTTGCCAAAGGGCAAATATCTATGACTCCATTTTTATGGAGGACCTAGAATAGGCACATTCATAAAGACAGACAGGCTGCCAGGATTGGGGGTGGGGAGACGAAAACGGGAGTTGTTTAAAGGGCACAGAGTTGCAGTTTTGCAAGAAGAAAAGAGTTCTGGAGATGCATGGTGGTGTGGGCTACATAGCAGTGTGAATACTAATGCCACCGAACTGTTCACTTGAGAATGGTTAAGATAAGGGGCACCTGGATGGCTCAGTCGGTTAAGCGTCCAGCTTCGGCTCAGGTCATGATCTCACGGTTCGTGGGTTCAAGCCCTGCGTCGGGCTCTGTGCTGACAGCTCGGGACCTGGAGCCTGCTTCAGATTCTGTGTCTCCCTCTCTCTCTGACCCTCCCCTGCTCACACTGTCTCTCCATGTCTCTCAAAAATAAATAAAACACATTAAAAAACTTTTTAAAAGAATGTTTAAGATGATATTTTTACTGTTATTTGTTACTTTCTTACAGTAAATTAAAATCGCACACATTTGATAGAACTCAGTCTTTACCACTGGCCCTTGCAATGACTAAATCACTAGGCCACGTCAAACCTAGTAGTAATGTGTTGTGCTGTCTGGCAGAATGTTCTATAATGATGGAAATGTTCTTTTTTAAATGTTGATTTATTTTTGAGATATGGCGGTAGAGTGTAGGTAGAGGAAAGGCAGAGAGAGGGAGACACAAAATCAGAAGCAGGCTCTAGGCTCAGAGCTGTCAGCACAGAACCCAATGTAGGGCTTGAACTCATGAACTGTGAGATCCTGACCTGAACTGAAGTTGGAGGCTCAACCGACTGAGCCACCCAGGCGCCCTGATAAAAATGTTCTTTATATTTGCTGTCCAATATGATCGGCACTGGCCCCACGTTGGCTTTGGAGCACTTGAAATGGGACTAGTGAAAGGGAAGCACTTAATTTACTTTTATGCAGTTTAAATTTAAATAGCCACGTGTGACTGGTGGCTACCATACTGGACAGTACAGATAGAATTTACACTTATATTACCATCGATTCCAAATTATTTCCCCTTCCACAACACACAGCTATAGCAGTCATGCTATAAACCAAAGAAGGTAAGGCGCTGGCTTTTGTGGTGGCCCCAGCTCTGTTTTCACCCCCAATATCAATTTGCTGCAAAGCATATTGCCAAGAGTGTGATTCTTTATTTTAGTAACTTGGTATGGCATTCATTGGCATCAGTCATTGGACCCAAGGGCAGAGTTGGCTTTAGTTCATAGGCCACCCTTTTCTAGTAGAATGTCCTTAAGGGACCCAAATTCCTTCACTCCCATGCACAGTCTTCCTTCACTTTTCCTTGTAAATCCATGGAGTGATGTTATGAACTAAAACTGAGGTCCAAATCCTTAAACAGAAATTATGTAAGCACTTCACTGTTTGCTCTGGACACCCTAGCAATCAGTGCATGCTTTACTTTTTAAGGCTTTGCTGGAAAACACAGACAGGTAAGATATGTAAGAAATTCTTAGATTGAAATAGAATCACACGATAAAATTGATGAACCCCAAATGCTCTCATCCTCTAAAATGGGAATAGCTAAATATGTCATCGCCTATCGTATAATGTTGCCTAGAAATAATGAAGATTGCCAATGGCTGAAAAAGGACTTCTATTTAAACAGGCTACAACTGGAAGGTTTAACGAGTCAATCAGGGGGCAGCGTTCCTTTGTGACAACCCAGCGTTTAATGATGCTATAGATGATACATTTATCTTCATGGAAAGAATGAAAGCTGTTGAAGAATAAAGGATGGCCTGCAGAATGAAGATCGCTCTGTGGTGGGGAGGAGATAAACGAAGTGTTTATGTTACTCTTATGCAAAATGGATACAGGCTCTCTAATAAAAACCACCATTTTTAGCTCCCGTAGTTTGCTCACCAAGAATGCTTTTTCTTTCTCTTTCAGCAATGGGTAGAAGGACTGAGATCAATCATACACAACTTCAGGGCCAACAATGTCAGTCCAATGACCTGCCTCAAGAAACAGTGAGTTTTGTTTATATCACTTTTTGTTCTTGGCTGTTAAAAAGCGAAAGGTCAGATCAGGAGGTAAGGCTTAGCATATGGCCAGGCAGCATCTTACTTGCCTTCTCCTCCATGCTTCTGGCCTCCTGATATACACCTGTACTCTCTGGCCACTTGGCAAGGCATGTGTGATAAATCCAAAGCCCAAAACTGATATGAAAGGAACGCTTGATGGCAGGAAGATGCTGGAAGCTCAGCATCCCCTGCCAGTATCCTCTGGGTAGTAGGCACCGACCTTTGTGTCCCCACACAGAGTGCTGATCAATAGTTCTCCATGCCAGGGGCCGTAGTCGGATACTGTGGTAGCTGGAGCCTCTGTTGTGTGAGACTGAGAATTGGGGAGTGTGGCCAAGGGAAGCACTTAACAGAGCACCTCTTGCTAGGGTCAAAAAGGAGCACTGGCCTGGGGACTGTTGAGCACGCAGTCATGGATCCAAACACTGTCCTTATCCCAGCTCCCTGTATCCAAACTCCAGGGCGGGTACCTCACTGGTGGATTTGTAACCCTTCCCAAGTTATTCCATCAGGGTGACATGAAAGTTACTCAAGTAGAAATCCTAGCCAAAGCCAAAGTCAGACTGTTGACAGAGCAGCAGTCAGTGGAGGACGGAGGCCGCCTGCCATTATAGGGCCATTGGTAGGCAGTTGTAGGTGCAGAAAGGAACTACACTGAGAAATTACGGGAATAAGCCTGCACTCTCAACCTGGCCCTGCAGCAAGGGTGTGATTCCTTGGACCATCAGGCAATAGGAAGAGTGGTCCACCCTTGGGGTACTTTCATCCTTACTTTTGGTCCTTTTGGTAGGTCCTTTAAGAGTATGTGCTCTTGACTAAGATCCCAGTTTGGCTGCTTAGTTGTTGGGAGACTCTTGGCAAGATCTTAGCCTTGTGCCTCACTGTTCTGACCTGTGAATGGAGATGGTGACCATAATTCATTTTACAAGATTACCCCACAGATATAGTGAGGTCCTAGAAAATGCCCAGCGCAGTGCCTGGCTCCCAGTCCTCCTTCATTCACTAAGTTTTGATTTTTATGCCCTCCCTCCCATTTTCTTTCCATCATCTTAGCAGGGGGTAGTTAGTCTTGTAAATACCAATCTGTTGTGCAGTGGCTTCTCCTTTTCTTCTGTAGTTGCTGTGGCATGTTGTCTTAAAAATAAAGAACCACAGTGGATATTTGACATTATACTTTAGATGTTGATCGAATCCCAAAGGATCTGAGACTTTGAGAATGCCCACTTATATTGAGGGGCCCCAATAACCATATCTGGACACAAGAGCATATCTGTCCCCAGTGGTATCATGCCCAGATCCCTTTATGGAGCTGGTGTTCACCCATCTGCCAGCCTCCATGAGGGTTAGCTCATCAGAGGTCACACCTGCCCAATTCTGCAGAGAATTACCCTCTGCTGAAGGCGAGTCAGTGTGTCTGGGAGACTGTCCTCCCTCTTCCTGGTGGGCAGCCCATGGCTGACAATGGGCTAGACCAGGTTACAAAAGGCCAGCCCCCGTGCCACCAAGTCGGGTGCACATCGCACTCCAGAGCTCCCGTGGCATCAGGCTAAAGCATGAGCAGAGACCACAACTTTGTGTGACTGTTCTCCCTGCCCTTTCTGCTTCCCTCACACCTATTGTCTTGAAAACATCCATTGAAAAGGAGTCACTTGTGCTTCTGGGAAACCAATGTAAGACGGAAA
Source organism: Suricata suricatta (assembly GCF_006229205.1). Taxonomy (NCBI): domain Eukaryota; kingdom Metazoa; phylum Chordata; class Mammalia; order Carnivora; family Herpestidae; genus Suricata; species Suricata suricatta. The sequence goes on along the minus strand of NC_043711.1, from coordinate 72,454,962 downwards.
CTTTAGCAAATTGTCATAGTCTGCTTGTTACTAGAATTTTGTTGACTGGAAACAGTGAGAATGTGACTTAATAGCTAGGAACAGTCTTAACAATCAAAGTACAAATAAATGTTGTGGGTCTCTGTGTGTCAGGAAAGCACTGAGTTGCTTTGTATCAATTTGAGTTAATGAACTTCTCTTACTATTGGAAATTAAGGAAGGTGTCCATTTGATCTGGGGACTGGGAGTGGAGGTCCCTGTGGTACCTCAAGATAAGGCTGGATGGTGTCAGCATGCAGTTACATTTTTTACCACCTTAGTAGAGATTATTTTTATTTTATTATTAATATTTTGCCAGAATTTTTTTGAGTTTATTTTAAGAGAAAGAGTGAGAGAGCACAGGGGAGTGGAAGAGAGGGAGAGATAGAAACCCAAGCCGGCTCCCCACTGTCAGTGAGGAGCCCACTGCAGGGCTGGAACTCATGAACCATGAGATCATGACCTGAATTGACATCAGCTGGATGCTTAATTGACTGAGCCACCCAGGCACCCCCTCAGTAGAGATTATTAAGGATGAGAACAATCACCAAGTAAGTTTGTTTTGCTCTGTGCAATCACCCAATTTTCTAATTCATCTAGGGTTGCTGAGAAAAATACAAAACTCCCAGTTAAATTTAGAAATCAAAATAAGTAGTAGTTTTTTTAGTATAAGTATGTCCTGTGCAGTATTTGGAGCATACTTATAAAAAAACACTATTTTTTGGAAATTCTAATTTAACTGAGAGTCTTGTATTTGTATTTGCTAATTGTGATGACCATAAATTCATCTCACAGTGTATTATGGTCTCGGACTTTGAGATTAAATGTTCTTTGTTTGAATGAACTTTCTTTTAAAGTTTGTAACTAGACTGAAATATTCCTCTTAAGAAACATTAAAACAGTGTTGTTATGGTTGTTTTCCAGCTGGATGAAATTGGCATTTATGACCAACACAAATGGTAAAATTCCAGTCAGGAGGTAAGTCGGTCATTCCTGTCTGTGTTTCATACCCTGGGTTAACCCTCATGATACCAGACCAAAGAGAGAGCCCCTTCACAAGTGATTGTTCATTGCTTTCACTGAAGATATTTCCGGAAGTTTAGTGTAAATCACTCCATCAAATGCTGTGTTCAGTTTGTAAAAATCATTTGTGGCTATAAAGTTGCATTTTTTTTCAGAATGGATAGCATAAAGTCTACTTTGATGAAGAACATCTGAAAATGTAGCAGTATTCTTTATATCTTAAAACAAGTGGGCTTTGAGGATTTTAATGTCTTTTGTCTACTTTCCCTGAGCAACCATTAGCTAAAATTAAAGAAGTTGTATTGTGCACCTGTAGCAGGAGTATATATAGACTGTGTCTTCGGAAGTGCATTGCCTCTGGACAGCGCTTCTTATTCTGGACCGTGCTGTTCCTCTGGTGGGCAGAGGTGGGGGAGAGAGGGTGGAGGACTCCTTTGGCTTCTTGCCACTTGATCTCTAGACACACTATCCCTGGCACTACACACTCTTCAGAGCTGTCACCTTATCCCCTCACTCTACCCAGATTAACAGGGACAATGAAAAACAATGGCAGTAAAGCCTGAAAGGGATCAAGAAGGAAGGGGGTGGGGGGAACAAAGAAAACTTGACTGTGATGTGTCTTCCACACGGATTCTTTAATACATAAGCTGATGTGTTTCACCCTCTCAGGATTCCCCATGCTTGCCTCTTTTCTGCCTCTCTACTCCCTCTCTGGTATTAGGACTTGGTAATCGTTTGTGGATACCTCCAGAAGCTCTTGAGATGGCAGTGATAGGGATTCTTTAACAAATTATCCTGGTATCTCTTTGGTTGGTATTTGTGTAAGCACTTCATGGAAATTCCAGAAGCTGGAGCGGGCATCAGCTGTCCACACAAAACCAGGAGTGTGTTTGGAATCATAAGCCCAAGCCAACAGCCTGAATTAGTCATGGTTTCCCCAGGTACCGACCCATTCTTCTAGGATTCTCCACACTTAGGTTGATGTTGACTTCATCTCTGGATTAGTGAAGAGGCCAGCCGAAACAGCAACAAACAAAACGCAGGGTGACGAGGCAGAATCTTGTCTGAGGACTGCTCTTTAAGAGATGAGGCGAGCAGGTCCCCAGCAGTGTCGCATTTGAGCAAATTATCTGAGCAATGGCATGCTGACCACACTTAGCCATTTCTGACTTTTCTCTGTCTCCCTCTCTGCTAGGGCACTTCATTCTGCCTTGAAGCCTCCATTCTGTTTCCCTATGAGATTATCTGCATACTCTCTCAAAATTACTCTTTTGCATTTAATAGAATTGTCCTAGAAGTCATCATTTTTCCTAATTCTGTGTTCTATGACAACCCATGTGACATGATAGAACTATCAGTGAGGAAATTAAAAGCATACAAAGCATAAAGAAGACCATGGATAGTATTTTTACTTAACCTTTTTTGGAGGGCTTACCAAGTTGTCGACCTCCTGCATTTGTTGAGATCTTTACAAATCTAGGTGTAGGATTCTCTGCTTTTTAATAACTTACTAGCAAATCAATTTTATGTCGACTTTAGACAAATGTAGACCTTTAAAAAAAAAAAAAGCCCGGTTAGCACCCTTGACTGATCACTGTTGGCAAAGATACTTTACACTGATGTTTATTATGTTTAAAGCCTTTTTTTGAGCAAAAGCAGGTCAGTTATTTTACTGTATCCCATCATCCTACAGTTATTGCCCAACATACAGTACATTTTTCTTTAAAATCAGTATTAAACTTAGCACAGACAGCAATGTGAATAGAAATGTATGTTAGATCTATTTTGATATATCTTGCTATCCTGCTTTTTCTTCCAAGATAAGGTTCAGGAAATGGAAGAAGTAGAAACACATAGATTGCAATCAAAACACTTCTAACTAGCAATTCTGGTTTTATTTATATGAATTCATTTATTTATATTTATAATCAAGCCATTGTTAGAAAAGCTTGGAAGTCTTTTATGATTTCAAAGATCGTTATCTAGCATGTTCACATACAAAATCATTACCATCCTTATGTCATTTTCTTTATCTCTCTTTGACATGAACTCTTTGGTGCCTGCCAGTAGGAACAGGTGTTTGACACAAGACATCTGTAATTTGGGGGCAATTTGTGAGAGCTGATGGAGAATTGATAGCAAGCCAGAAAAAAACAGAGAAGTCTTCTGGTAGATGAGCTACTAAGGGCTAGGTGGAAATTGTTCTGAATGTTTTAATGGATATGAAGAGTAAACACTTTTAAAATATCATTTTATCACTGTCATTCTGGAGTTCCTAAAATGGAAACTCAGTATAGTGTGCATGCTGTTAAAAGGGGTCTGGCTTCATCGTTACATAGCTTGGGAATGGCCCAAGCTCTTGAGTATTAGCCAAAATTTAATATCCAGGAAGTTACAGGAATGATTAATGAAGAAAGTCTTAACTCTTTATCTCCCTCATTTCTATGTATATAAACTTAAGCAGTCTGCCTTTCTCTCAGAGTTATAAACACATGCTCAATTTATCTTCCCACCTAGATCAAGGCTTTTGAAAGTCACTCTTTTCTTTGCCATTTCCTCTTCTTTGTAACCTGGAGTTGGAACCAATGGCTAGAGAGTCGGGAAATAGTAGCCAGACAAAAATTATGGGCTGCGGCAGGAAGTGGTCTTAATGGAGACTGTTGTGTTACAGAAGAAGGTTTGAGAGCTTCAGGGATGATCATGGCACCCCAACTCCTATGTAATCTGCACCTGTCCTGACAGCCTCGCTTGTCTACAAAGATGGTAGGACTCTGCTGAGGCGTCATTCTGTGTGTCTGACCTGAGTGTTTCAGAAAATGGTGTTAAGACCAAGGAATCAATTGTAGGCCCACTGAGGACAAAGAAAGAGTGAGACTCCTTTGTTTTTTTAGGATTATTGCTGTCTTTATCACCTATAAAGTCTACTGGAACATGGAATTGAACTAGGACTCTAATAGAACTGGACTCCACTCAAGGGTATTTGCTTTTGTAGCATTTCCTTTGGGAAACTCATTGAGTATCTGTGAGCCATGAAGCACTAACCCATACTCTGTGGGTATGAGACTGTGTAAAAGAGTTGAATAAATCCCAGTCCTTTATAAATACTCTCCTACAAAATGCCTATGATGGTATGTCAAAATGTCCCCAGGTTGTCATAAATGTGTTTCTCTCAAGACCCTAGTAAAGGGTATTCTGCTGGGCCTCTACTGTAACTGGAAACTCTAAGAATTCACCTTTGTGCCACAGCCCTCTCCCCTTCCCTCTGAGTGAATCCATTGTAAGGCCCAAGGCTGACTCTGATGGCTGCCTGGAGCAAAGGCAATAAATGCACTTTATTAGGTAGGCCAGGGGAATGGCCTTATTCTACCTTCTCTTTACGTCTTAGCCCTTCAACAAGCTCTAGCCAAAAGGTTCTATTCCTATAGACTCTTCCTTTCCTTCCTACTCTCCAACCCATACCCAGAAAGGCTCAGGCTTTATACCTGCTACATTCATGACCACATCAGTCAGTTTTCATCTCATTTTTCAGGCCTATCCAAACCTAACCAAAGCTCAAGTTCACTGAGATACCCCTGAGGTTGCTATACAAACAGTTTCCTTCTGTCCCAGATCTGGGGATGCTGGGGCCTGTAGCTCTCATGCTAACACACATTTTAAAAAGGAGGGAAAGAGAGAACCCTGAATAGCTACTTTCCCCTATTTTATAAAGGTCAGGTAAATTACTTCTCAACCCGAATCAGTGTATGAAAATTCCATTAACTTGAGAAGTAGAAAATGCGGACATAGCACCCTCTATACTGGAAACTGGTTTACTTGATGTCAAACACATATGCTCTATCATGTCTGTAGATTTCTTAAAGAGAATCCATGAGCCTCCCTGTACTTGAATACATCTGTCTCAAGCACTCTTAAAAATGTACTTCTCGAAGTATTCTTAGACTGAGTATGAAACAACAAAGTTTGAAAGAACACATAACAACTCCTTTTCCTAAAGTTAGATCTTCCCAATCTGTTTTGGGAAGTTGTACTCTGCAGTCGAAGAGGTGTTTTCTCCCACTCATTCAAGAGTAATTGGTGCTCAGTGCTTATATTTGGAGCTGGCCTCCACTTAATGTGAATGGCAGAGTGCATGGCAGGGTTGGGCATGGGGAGGTGTTATTACCAACCTCCTTGTGCTCACAGAGAAGACATTCCAAAGCCAAGCTTCCCAGATGAAAGTAAGCTCTATCTTCAGGTTGGACTTTTGAAATATGAGTTTCAGTTAATATGAGCTTCCGTATTCCATTCCATACCGCTTCCATAATACCTGGGCTTCAGTCATGGAATGAAAGAAGTCTCTTTTGGTTGGCTAAGGCACAGCTCAGAGCCAAACATGAATTCTAGGGTGCAAGCTCATCTCCTCAGTGGGTCGTTCTGAGTGTCACCAATGCATTTCTCATAGGAAATCAGCTCATTAAGGTTACTAGCCTTGATGCACACCATTGTAGTTAAAAGGCAGCATTGTTACTCAAAACTACCTTGTGTCAGGGGAGTGCCAAGATGCAGTGGAAACATTGGATAAATATTCACCTGACTCCCCTCCCCACCACACCTTCACGGTCTCGGTGAAGTTCCTAAGCCTTGAGGCAGCTGGCAATTCAGAGTAGCTCAAGGGTGCTTCAAAAAACTTTTTTCAAAATATGTCTTTTATCAGGCTGCATGTGAGCTGTAATACCAAAGGCATAAGGGCTATCACCAGTCTAGACCGAGCTCTAAGTTAGGAGATTACTTTTTCCCCCAGACCTATACGGTGTCAACATGAGATTTTATTCTACACCTACTGTCCCATCTGCCATATTCCTTTTCCTTAAGAAAATTATTTCTTTGGTAGGATCAAAATTTATCATTGTTTTTGTTCAACAGGATGCATCTCCCAGGGCGTTTTGGGGAGGGGAGAGAAGGGGGTGGGAGATCGTGAGCATCGGAGCTGAGGCAGGCTCTGCGCTGACAGATGTGGGGCTCAAACTCATGAACCGTGGGATCATGACCTGAGCCAATGTCGGGTGCTTAACCAACTGAGCCACACAGGTACTGCTCTCCGAGGGCTTCTTATGTTCACATGCATCAGGAAGACACCCATCTTAGAATCAGGTTGGCTCACTAGCAGAACCAGAGAGATATTGGCAGGAGCTAGTTAGGGAAGTAAAACACCCAGAAATGAAAACTAATTGTATTTTCCTTTCCTTTCTCCCCCCTCCTATCCCACATCCCTTGTATTTCTTAGATTTTTGCCTCCACAAAATCAGAATTAACCATAACTTGACTTTCCTCCCCCCTTTCTTTTTTGCCCTAGTATTACTAGAACCTTTGCATCAGGGAAAACAGAAAAGGTGATCTTTCAAGCACTCAAGGAGTTAGGTCTTCCCAGTGGAAAGGTATTTATTAATTTAATTATGTGTTTGTGAAATGATTTTGCCTATTTATGTTCTCATATGTGCTAAGCTGGAATATTTATGTAACACTGATCTCATTTAGATTCAGAACTAGATTCAGTCCTATATAGTACAGGTAATTTTCTCTTCTTTTCCTTCCTGCCTGCCTTTTGTTCCCTGGGCATTTAACCTAAATGTTTTCAAATTCAAATAGTGTACTTCAAAACGTTTTTGTCAGTTTTATTAAGAAAAAGAAACGATAGCCAGGCTATTCTCTTCTAGACAGCTTGTGGAAAGCTTATTTTCCAGAAGCCTGTCCATATTACCTCAACCAAGCACAGTGTCCGTGTTCTTCAAGGTGGCTGTGGGATACTTTGAAAAGTACCTCTCCCTACACAAACCATTTGTGTTCTTGGTCCCTTGGATTTAGAGTAATTGAAATTCATTAGTTGACTGGAAGAAAGATTTAAGCCTGTTCCTACCTTAACAAATCCTATTTGAAATACAGACTTCAATATGTGAAGGGAAATGTTGTATGGTTGTCCCGAGCCCCTTCGTATGGTCTTGTGAAAATTCACAATATAAGCATAAGTAAGCACTGGCTTTGAGTTTTTCAGCAGCCTTTAGGCAAGCATTTGCTTTCCTCCATCATGGAGAGAAAGAAGAAATGTTTCTTTATATTTTATGGGGTGTTTGCCCGGAGTGAGCCCAGCCGTAGCCAGTGTTTGAACCCAGAGATCTTGGCCTCATGGTAACCAGAGATGCCCATTGACACATGTTGGTGTGCTGGCAGGATGGCCCAGCCACAGTTGGACTTGGCCTTCTGGCTCCTGTCAGTAAGAGTGAGAGATGGAGACCCTGGGATCCCAGGTGGTCATTGCTTTGCTTCATGATCCTGTGGATTCTTTCCCTCAGGACAAAAGTGTGGCGGGAGTTATGACACCCTCTTGTTCTTTACAGAATGATGAAATCGAGCCTGCAGCATTTACTTATGAAAAGTTCTATGAACTGACACAAAAGATTTGTCCTCGAACAGATATAGAGGATCTTTTTAAAAAAATGTAAGTTCCATTTATGAGACAGTGTCATATTCATGTCCTTTTAGATTTTTAAAACACCTTCTTGTCATAATATTTTAAGATCCTATGTTGAGAGTCTGGAGGATTGTCTAGTCAGGGTTATATTTTCACCCCTTAGGTTATGACTGTAAAAGTTCACTCTGACTTTTTGAGAAACTTTTACAAAAATTAATGGCAACACCTGGAACTATTTTCCCCCCTTGCATTGGCTTTACTAACTACCTACAATTTTAACCTGCTCCTTTAGGTATTAACCCATTATGTGAACTAACTAGATTTGATTATGGAATGTTATTATGTTGTTGAAAAGTTTCATTCATTCCAGTTATTTCAAATGGATGACTTACATGTTGTTTTGAAAAATCACATCTTTTGATAATACTAAAGAAGAATTGCAGACATTTTCTGTGAGCTAAGGGGAGCGTTTTCTTTCTCTTGCTGTTGGGTTGTTTGTTTTGTTCTTACGAACAGTCTCTGGCCGTTTTAAGAGGGCACCGCTACTTCAGGGTTAGAAGATAAGTTTAGAATTATCATCAACAAATGTCAACATGTAAATCGTACCTACTTGTAGCGTCATATACAAAAACTTACTTTTTCTAATAAATTTCTTTTCAGCAATGGAGACAAAACTGATTATTTAACGGTAGACCAATTAGTGAGCTTTCTAAATGAAGTAAGCTTTTTCATACATTAACTCCATAAAGTCTGTGTGCAGTGGCTTGCCTCCTCCAGTGTCCCCATTGCATGTCCGCATCCTATGCCTGCATCCTATGCCCTTGTTCGCTTTGCTTCTGACCTGCTGATCTTTCCAGATGGCTTCCTTTACCAGGTGCAAAAAATCAGCTGCCGCTCCTGTGTGTTCATGTGCTTCCGACCTGTTGGCTTTGCACACTGCTTTTTTCTGTTGGTTTTCCCGCTGTGATGTGTAGCTCTGGTTCTGTGTGTGTGTGTGTTGTGTGTCTGTGTGTGTGTGTATGTATGTGTTTTATAATATATTCATTTAATTAAATGTGTCTGTGTTTTTGCAAGATGATATTAAAGGTACTTTTTTTTTTTTCCTACTGATCTCATTAGAGAATGGATTGAGATTCCCACACTGTAGTTGGATTCTCCATTGCTAACTTTTTCTCATACCTTTGCATGGACCGGAAAGCTTTATTTTTGTCTCTTAATGGATTGCATGTAAGAACAATATGTAGGTTCAAATAGAATATTTTGACAACAGCACAACACTGGAATTCCTGGGTGAAAATACAGTACACACTAGACCAATTAGATTGCAGGTTAAATTTTTACGTTTTATTTTTATAAAACACTTAGGGCTCATTTTAGAATATGATTCACTTAACAACCAAAACTGGTTGACAACATTTGCTTAAGCACTAGAGAAAAATATATTTTAGAGCACATAAAAGTTGCAACTCTCGTTACAGCTAAAATTAACTTTTTTTTCTTTACGCACGTACAGAAGAATGTTCTGTGAAACCCATTGAAGTTCTTGCTAATCCAAAATGGAAAATTTACTTTTTTTTTTCCCCTACCAGTGTCCATCAGTGAGGGGTGGACAATGTATTTTTGTTTCAAAGCAGTTTTTAATATAATCTAACCACCATACCATATAAAGAGAAAATGTTAGAAGAGAGAGTATCATGCCAGACAGGAGGGATGGCCCCAGAGAACAGGCAACAGGCAGGCTGTGATTTGCCAATTTGTAGAGACAAATTACATCTTTGCCAAAGGGCTTCTCTTCTCTTGCCCTTTTTAGGGCTCACTGGCTCCCGATTTGCAGGGTCACCCTTTCAAACCTCTGATAATCAGAGCCGAAAAGCCCATGTGCAGGAAAGACTAGCTACTCCGTTCATCAGTACAGGTGTCTCCACTATTAAATAAGCCTTTCAGTACAATACAATATTTATTTTACTTGAAAACATTTCAAGTTGTTCCACCCCACTAGTTTTTGGTCATGTGAATACTATGTGTATAATCTTTACCCAGGTACTATCCACATTCCTATGCCACCATTGCTCAAGTTTTCTTGCTTTGTTTCCTTAACTCCTTCCCCCTCCCCTGCTTTATTTTTAAGATTTATTGTTGTTTTTTTTTCCCCCCTCAGCATCTTCATGCACTTAGGGTCACTGATCATCTTAAGTTTTGGTGAGATGGGCAGGAAAATCTTTTTTCTAGGATTGTTTTTTGCTAAAGAGGGAAGACCTTTTAGAGGCATAGGCAAAACTTACATCATTAGCTTGCTGCTTCCTAAAAACAAGGTCTCTTGCATGCTCTGAGATGAAGCTGGCACCCAGCCGTCTATTAAACATGACAGAGACTTTTCTATGTGTGTCACTGTGAAAATAAAGAGTTCTGAAGTCTTGAGGTTATGTGCGCTGCGTTCATGGACTTTCCCCTTATGGCTTGTTTTTGTAAGCCTACCCAGTAACCACATGCAGTTCTTACAAATCTAAGATATAACATTAAATGTTTAAATGGTGTCATCACTTGTACATTCTGCCACCCATACTCTTCTTAAAATACTTATTATTTGATAAGCTTTTATACATTGCTGTCACAGTGGCCTGTTTGGCTTTTCATTCACAGTAAGGCAGCGCCTTTAATTTTGAAGTGGGACAGATTGAATCAGTGGGATTCTAGATTTTGTTAGATCATAAAGACTACAAGATGGTCCAGTAAAGTGTACAACCTTTATTTTTAATCACAGTGTCTGCCTGAATCTCTTCCTTTTCTGTCCTAGTGAACTGAATTGGAAAGACTAGATAGAAATCTGAATGTGTCCTTGAAGAAGTTTGTCAAACTTAGAGAACATTCCACCAACTCCTTGTACTCTCTCTTTTGAGCCCTACAGTGACCCCTCTTCTCTCTCCAAAACCAAAAGCACCCTTTAGGTAGAACACCTTTGAAACTCATAATGAAAGGAGACAGCATTCACTCAGGAAGGAAGCAGGCATTGCAGTGTAAGGGTCTGTGGTTCCAAAAGCTTAGATCTAAACTTTTTCAAAATGCCTTAGCCACATAGTGTCAAAGGCCAGAATTCAACATTGTATTAGAAACCTCGGATTATGCAATAAGACGGGAAAGATAAATGAGTCTACTGAATACAAAAAGATGAGTTCCTACTCATTATTTGCAGATCATGATTGGGTATCCTGAATATCAAAAAACTATCAACTGGGAAGCTCTTTGGATAAGAGTTCAGTAAGGTAACCAGAGAAATGATTGATAAAGCAAAAATCAGTAGACACACCCCTCCACACACCAGCATTAACCAATCAGAATAGGTAGTAGTGCTGCCTCCCACCCCTTTCCAGCTTGTAAATCCTTTTACTCTTTAGATGAAATTTGATGTTCAGTGTACTACCAAGTATCTCCAGGAAGCTGGAATGAGAGGAGAGACTTCTGGCCATTTACTGCCTTGGGTAGGGGTTTGTACCACCTCCTCCCTATCCATGCCATAAACACCTACTAGCTTCTCACTAGTAGCTGTAGACCTGCTTCTCATCTGCTTCTCAGTATCTCTTTATTTATTGCTCCCCAAAGTGTGATCTGTGGACCAGCAGCAGCAAGCAGCAGCCTGTAGGAGCTTGTTAGAAATGCAGAATCTTGGGTCCCACCCAGACCTACTGAGTTGGAATCTGCATTTAACAGCATCTCCAGGTGATTTGTCTGTACCTTAAGGTTTGTGAAGCACTGTCCTAGTGGATTATCTAGACTCCTCCTTGGAATGTTTAGCCTGAATGGGAAGAATGTGAGCACATCATATACCTTCTGTTACTTCTCCATAATGGATTTAGTCAGGGAAATCCATCACTCAGATCTAAAAATTTGCCACAGCTGTGTCTCTTGATCCCATCAGTGGACCAAGAGAAACTTGTTTTCCTCTTCCTGTTTTGTGAACATAATAAACCAGCATCTGGGAGAGCTGGTGGAGGGGCCCACCGTGAGCTGCCGTGTAGCTAAGATGCTGCTGCCAACTCAGTTCTCTATCTGTGGAGGGCCTGATTTATGTCCCTGGGCTGCAGTTAATTTCACCTCTCTTTGCCTGTTTACAGTGAGAAACTAGATTAATTTCAGTTTTATCTTCATTCTCTCACAAAGATGATAACGCGGGGTGGAGGTGGGGGTGGGGGTGGCGAGGGCTACAGAATCAGGAGATGCATGGAGGGCTGGAGAGATCGAGCAAAATGAGAAGAAGAAAGAAAAGGTCTTAGATGACAGCAGTAACCCAGAATTAGCTTTATTTTCCTATTGCTAGTGATCTCCACCGTCCCCACCCCCTACATACATTATGTGATTACCTTAGGGCTAAACCGGTTTGTTTATTTATTTATATTTCGCAGTTGAAAGAATATAGAAAAGGGCATGAGATCTCTTTCCATTGACAGTATGTCTATTCTTGAATACGTAGGCACAGGAAGAGAAGGAGGTATTTAGTCTTAAGGGTTAGCCTACCCTTGCAAGTTATTCCTTCATCTTCTTTGTATCTCTTCTCTTGGTTGTCAACGTCCTTCTCTCCCAGTTCTGCTCAGGATAAAGCCAATTGATGTTTTTTCTCAATAAGAGTAAGGACATAATAATTGAGTAATGATCACTGTCTCCCCATTCCCATGGGCACAGTTCTGTGACCTATTTTCGGAAGCTGTTTAGATCAACTGACAAAGTTCTGGATGTCCGGGGGTGAATGTCCTAACATACATTGCTTCCCCTGAATCCCCACTGAAAATGGATGATCCCTCAGTGTTGCAACGCATCTGCCCCCTGTGCTTATGTCCATGTGGAACTCTTCTGCAACCTTATTACTCTGAGGTCACCTGGAAATTATCTTTTCCCTCTTTGCTTTTTCATATAAAAATTACAGTTTTGTGATTCTCATGCAAATCTTATTATTTGCTTCCTTGCCTCAGATTATCCAGATTGCACCATACTTCCTTTTTGAAACATGAAAATTTTAGTGAAGCAAATGGTTATGTTATCTGGTGGAGCAGATGCAAAGACAGAGGCAGTTTCATACCGTCTGCTTTTAATGCTTATTTGCTGCAAATATACAGCTAGGGGATTATGATACATCTGTTTTAGGGCTTGGTTTTCCTGGCTTTTGCTTCTGATAGGCAGGATGTTCTTGTAGGTATCATGCCCTGGCACTAAATTTTAAGGGGGGGTTAATAAAAAGGGCATCTCAAACATTTAGCATTCTATCCTTGCAGGACTTAGGTTTTGGGGGGTGGTTTTTTGTTGTTTACTCTTCTGCAAATATGTTAAAATGCATCCTTTTAGAATGTTAGAACAGTGTTAAACTTGAATATATCAAATACATGTTAGAACAGTGTTAAACTTGAATATATCAAAATCACCTGGAAAGCACATTAGAGCACGGATGCACAGGTTCCACCCCAGAGAATCAGATCCAGTTGGTCCTCGGTGGGGCCCAAGAGTCTGCTTTGTCACTCCCAGGGGTGCCAGAGGCACCCCTGCTGCCATCAACAGTCACATTACAAATACTAGTCACTCAGGGCTCACGTGCACATACGCACGTGTAACAAGTACACAGGAGCATCTGGATTCCCCCTCCTTTCCCTAACTTAATCTCTTCTCTCCCCTCCAGCTTAATCTGTTCTTTCCCTTGCTTTTTTAAGTCATATGGATTTGCCCCATCATCTCCATGAGTCCAGAATTCTTACTGATGAGCATATCTTTAAACCAAAAGCTTACTTTGAACAAAGAAAAGAAATACAGTGGCCAACCTTGAGCATAACTGCAATGGGGCGTAAAAAGGACCTTTACCTCCCACATCCATCTTCCGTGCTATTATTTACAGGGACGGGAGAAGAAATGTACCTAGAAAGGGCTCTTTGTTTGTTTGTTTACTTGTTTTGAAACTGATGCATTCTCACCAGAGGGATGGTGCTGCAGAGTTGCATGATGCCCATCCATTTCATAAGTAAGATTGTAGCATGCCTTCATGTGCCTGGCATCCCATGGTCCACCTCTCAGTTTCTCTCTGCATACCCCATGAGTTTTGTTCTTTATGGTTTCAAGGCCTGTTGTTACTATAACAGTTTCAGCTCTAGCACATGCATGGATGTGAGCTGTTGTGAGCTGTAATTTCTTAGATTACAACAGAAGCATGCTTCATTGGGATAAACTGACCAAAAGATAATGATTCCTTTTGAGTTAACACTCTTAACTGGGTGAAGAGGTGGGAGGACCAGAATAGGCGAGGCCAGAAATGCTTGAAGAAATTACATCACACGTGTTCCATTGGCCAATGGCATTCTTGCTGTGTTGCCCACTTTTTCAAATGTTCATTTCGAAACAAATGGGGAAGGGAAATCCATATGAACTTTGAGCAATTGTTTCTTAAATACTCCTCAGTACTGTTTTTCAATGTCTGTGCATATATTTGGGTAAAGAATTGTTGCCAGGGTTCTACCTGTTGACCAGGTTTTGCTCACATCTGCTTATCTGCCATTATTTCCATTGAAATTATATATTTGACGTATGGCCAGGGTCACAGTGTTTGGTCTTCTGATCCATGATGAATGATAAGGAAGTTTAATGGGCCCACTGTCTCCACATACAGACCTGTAGACATAAATACAAAAGATTGTAGCTGAGTCAGTAAATTGGATGTTTTTCACCACAGCTGTGAAGTTTGGATGTCAGAACTCCAGAAATAGTATAGCTCCTGGTGCCCAATGTATTACCATGAGCATCCAGGTGCTGCTTTGAAAAGAACGGCATCACCAGCATCTTCATTGCCTTAATCATTCATAGACTACCCCCCCCAATCCCCAGAGAATTTTCTCAAAGACTTTCTGAACTACTGATATTCACATACAGATTTTCATATTGTTGATAACGTATACATATCCTTGTGCTGATTGTCATGATTATTATAATGGTTTTGATTTGATAAATATTTACTCAAGAAAATGAAGTTTTCAGACTGCCCAAGAAATCTTTTACTTATGAAAAAAATATATATTGAAAATGAAATACTAACCTTAGGGATTTTAGCCTCATGGTGTTTTTTTGCCTGTTTTAGCCTTAGGTTTTTTTTTTTTTGTTTGTTTGTTTTTTGGTTATTGTTGCTTTTTTCTTTTTTTTTTAGGCACTTAAGTTAGTGCTTTGGCTATTTGAGTTCTTTGGGGGGTTTTGTTTGTTTTTTATTTATTTTTGCTTTTTTCTTCCCCAAAGACTTTTTTATCTTACTTTTTGTAGATATGCCAAATTTGTTATCTGTGGTATGGGAACTAGAAGCCATACAGCTGACATGCACACCATTTTATGTATCCCTTAGCTTTTGAAGGGAAAAAAAGCATAGTCTATATTCTCTCTCTAGTTCAGTGAGGGAAACCAAAAAAGCACTCCAAAATTTGGCCTTTTTTGAAATATATTTTAGGGAGAAAGACAGTAGGACAGTGAAATCCTATCTTTGTAACTATAAATGTGATATTCTAAATATATCTTACTGTAGAGATTCTGTCCTTTAGTGACGTGTCGTGCCCAGGGATGAGAGATGTCGACCTAAATGGAGTTACTTTCTCATCGCAGCATCAGCGAGACCCTCGACTGAATGAGATTTTGTTCCCATTTTACGACGCTAAAAGGGCGATGCAGATCATCGAGATGTATGAGCCTGATGAAGATTTGAAGAAAAAAGGTAATAAAAGTGAAAGAAGATAACTTTCTTTAGGAAAGAAAAGTAAGAATATATGCAACTTTAAACATTATTGGATTTTTAGTTAGACATATCTTTAAATGCTTTGGAGCTCCCTAGAGCCAAGGACTTTCAACAGACTGATTTTATTTTTTTCCTTTTCTAAGTCAGTATAAATTTTACCTTACATCAGAATTTGCCCATGCTGCCTGAAGTGTAATGTTAAATTTACTGTATTAAAAACATTATAGTGATGTTTTCCCAGTGCACTCTCTTACATTCAACCTTTAGTATTGCATAATACTTAAAATGCAGTAATGCCCATCCAGTCTCTGTTTGCAATCCTGGAAAGAATTCCACTTATAAAATTTGTCCCTCCCTTTTCTCCTTTTTTGTTCTGCCAAGCCAAGTGAACTTTAATACATGGTTTGGTGAGCCTGCCCATCAGTAGGCTTCTGGTAGAGAAGACAAATGCAACTGATACGAAATTAAATAGTCGGGAATCACTTTAGCAAATTATTGGGGTTTCTGAACATTTGCCTCTTTCAGTGAAACATTGGAAACAGTGTGCTGTCCATTTCAATATTTGACAAAGAAAAGGCATGGAGAGGAAATTTAAGATCTGTCTCATAGCAGTGGAAAGCACCCTCCAAGGACAGGAGAGATGATGCTAATTTAACTGGACAGGAAGTCCTGAGACAAGAGATACCTGAGCTAGAGCCTCAGCTTTGTGTCCCAGTAGAGTTGAAAAGAGATTTAGGTTCAAGTTCTTACCCGCCCATGTGCGCATGAGTATCATGGCCTCCAGCTTCTGAATTCTTTTTCTTTTGTTTCTCAGTGAATGTGGCTGAAAGGTTTATATATTCTCTAGACCCACATAGAACCTGTGGATACACTTGCTGGCCCGCCACACCACATGACCCCTTCCCCCCGATATTTTTCCAAGTCAATAGATTTTCCCTTGATTGTAGATGTACAGTTAAACTTTCTGCTAGGTCCCCAAATATGTTCTTTCGGCAAGAGCGCTTCATTACTTACCACTCTGCCAGTATTCTGAGTGTTATCATTTCATGGGATTAAAGTGAAAGGAGAGGTGGCTTGATAGAAAATACAGCACTTCACAGTTTTGATTTGATTCATGTTGTTACCCTGTCACTATGTGATCTTGAGCAGGGGACTATATTTGTGGGCCTCAGTTTCTCTGCATATAACATGTCAGGACTCATTCAGTCATTCAACTAGTATTTAGCCCCTTTCCCTTCATTTCTTAATGTGTAGAGAGGGCTGCGTGGGTGCCAAGCACTGTGCCAGATGTTCAGATTCAAAAGTAAGTGAGGCAGTTGTGATCTGTTGAAGGCCAGGGCCCAGCACCTCCTCAGCAGTGTAATCAATGTTACGCTAGAGATGTGTCTTTCATTATTTCTAAAGTTCTAAAAGTCCGTGAAATTACGTTGACACATCTAAAAATCATAGCTTCACCATCTCACAAATGACAGAACATTTTAAAGTTGCCATTGTCAAGTATGGGTGAGAATGTGGTGCACAAGGCATTCTTAGATGTAAACCTCCAGAAGTGTAAATTGGTCCAAATAACCAGCTAGATTAATACTCTGGCAGTAATTGTAAGATAGGAACTAGGCTTCTCCTACAGCCCAGCCTTTCCACCTCCATGTATGCAGAGTAATAACCTGGATGTTAGAGGAAGTGCACTCATCCAGGCCAATGGCTTTACGTTTCTTGTACACACGTAACTTTCAAATTCTCCACTCATAACTTCTAACTTCAATTTAGACCTATGGGGAGGTCTCCATTTAGAAACCGAATGGACCTTCAAATGTATATGTACAACATGTTTTGATTCTCCCTGCCCAAAGACCTGTTCCTTTCTCAGCCTGGAAAATGGTACCATTATTCACCAAAATCTTCAAGCTTAGAATCTTCCTTGATTTAGTTTTTCTTTCACATCACTTCTGATCCATCAGCAAAACCTACGAGATCTATTCTCAAAATAAGTCCTAAATAAATCACTTCTTGCCATCTCTACCTTCATCAGAGTATCCAAGCCTACATCATGTCCTCTTCAACAATGCCAGTTGACTTTTAACTAGTCTTCTTTCTGCTCAGTGCCCTACAGTTTATGCTCCACACAGCAGCCAGACTAAAACTTTAAAAACTAAATGCAATCATGTTATTTCACTCTTCAGAACCTGCCAGAGGCTTCCCAGCACAAGAGTAAAATCCAAAGTACTTAGGAAAGGGGTACTTGGGTGGCTCAGTCAGTTAAGCATTCGACTTCAGCTCAGGTCATGATCTCATGGTTCATAGGTTCAAACCCTGCATCGGGCACAGAGCCCAGAGCCTACTTCAGATTCTGTCTCCCTTTCTCTCTGCCCCTCCATTGCTCACACTCTGTCCCTCAAAAATAAATAAACATTAAAAAAAAAAGTACATAGCAAAGACATAAGTCCAACCAATGTAGCTTTTGGCTTCCTCCCCAGCCTTATTTCCAGCTACCTTTCCCCTCAGTCATACACTCCTACATCAAAGTCTGCATTTGCTGATCCTTCTACCTGGGATGATATTTCCCAGATGTGCATGTGGTTTGCTCCCTACTTGTGAACGTGACCTCCTCAGGAGGGCTTTTGCTGGCCACGTATCTAATACAGCATCCTAGTCACTCTTTATCACCTTCATTCCCTGCTTTCTGTTTCCTTCTAGCACTTGTGTGACATTATAGTATGCTTATATTTACTTGTTAATTTATTTCCCATAATATGTTTCATGAAGGCAAGGCTTGTCTGTTTCTTCATCACTTTATCTGTCCCAGTGCCTTAAAAAGCACTTGCTCAAGGGGCGCCTGGGTGGCTCAGTCGGTTAAGCCTTGGCTTCAGCTCAGGTCATGATCTTACGATTCATGAGGTCGAACCCTGCATCAGGTTCTTTGCTGACAGCTCTTAGAATGGATGTGTGCCCAGGGAGAGGTACACAAATTTTTATTATAGTATGTTTAATTATAGTTAGAAATTACCTAAATATCCATCAACAGAATAATGGACAATAAACTAGTATATTCATACATGATTTACTAAACATTCTACCATCCTACCACTACGTACTAGTACTATACACACTACTGTGTTATTCAGGGAAAAGTAAATCATTAAGAGCTGAATAAGTTCCAAGAAAATATAAAAAGAGCAAGTTGCGTATGTAAATAATAGAATGTTTTTTTATATAAGTTTTTAAATATTCACAGCTATCCATTGTTAGGATACATGCATATGTAGTAAAGTTACAAAGCCATTTTAAGAATGTTAAATATAAAAAGTCAGGAAGTGGTTGTCTACAAGGGAGAGAAAGAGGGACTGGAATGGAGAGTGGGGACACGGGGCACTGCAAAGGCATCTGCAATTACATATATATTCCTCTGAAAAACATAAGGCAAGTCAGGTAAAATGTTACGAAGCTGTGTTATAGGGGTCCATAGTTATTTATTATGCTATCATCTGTACTTTTTTGCAAGCTTGAAATCAGTTCATAATTTGTAAATGCTTAACTTAAACCAAAAATCTGAGGCAGTCGATGGTTGACAAGGGCAAGAGATAAAGGAAATTTTTTTACGTTTATTTATTTTGAGAGAGTGTGTGTGCACACGTGCTTGGGCCCAAGTTGGGGAGGGGCAGAGAGAATCCCAAGCTGGCTCCGCACTGTTCTTGCAGAGCCTAACATGGGGCTTGAACTCACAAACCCCAGGATCATGAAGTTGGACACTTAATGGACTGAGTCACCCAGGCACCCTGTGATGCAGAAATATAGATCACTTCTCCTGAGAAGACCTAGGGACCTGCCCTCTACCAGAAAAGTGTGACTGAAATGAACAATGGGGCTCTCGGGGACACAATTCAATGCTTGCTGCACACTCTCCTCACCAGTCCCACAGCCTATTATGTAGTTAAAATAGGAGACATGAATTGTTTAAACCCAGAGAGGCCACTATTTCCATCTGCAGTCCAGTGAGAATAGTAGTGCCCTACAGTTGTAGGTTTCCAACTTTTTAAAGAGCCCGTCTTGTAGGTGTTCTCATTTGCCCTTCAGGACAGTTCTGGAAAGCAGGTGTGGTCAATATTTCTGCCCAATTGGCAAAAGAGGTTAAGACCCAAGAACATAGGGAGCGAGTGATAGAAGCAGAAGTGACAAAGGTCCCGTTGACCCACATCTGGAGCTGTGCTTTTGTGCTTAGGAAACTGAGTGCTTCTGCCCTGGCACCTACAAAAGCAGAACGCCACCTGCCTGCGGAATGCATTGTACTGTGCAACTCTGTTCAGGTTCTGAAGGATGAAGGACCTTGGGAAGAGACCAAGAAGAAGTTTTTACTCCTGTTTAAGCTGCCTCAACTCTGTATTTCAGAGCCATATGTCTACTCACTCTTGTTTTTTCCCCTAGGCCTCATATCCAGCGATGGGTTTTGCAGATATCTGATGTCAGATGAAAATGCCCCGGTCTTCCTGGATCGTTTAGAACTTTACCAAGAAATGGACCATCCTCTGGCCCACTACTTCATCAGTTCTTCCCATAACACCTATCTCACTGGCCGACAGTTTGGTGGAAAGTCTTCAGTAGAAATGTACAGACAGGTTCTCCTGGCTGGTTGCAGGTCAGAAGCTCAGGACAGGGCTCTCTCGCTCTCGTGGGCGCTCTCTCTCGCTCTCTCTCTCTCTCTCTCTCTCTGTGTGTTTGTGTGTATGATGTCTTTCAAGTTAATGTACTTTTCTCTAAAAAAATAGGAAGTAGTATCCAGCCTGAAAAGGACATTTTCGGGGCACCTGGGTGGCTCAGTCCATTAAGTGTCTGGCTTCGGCTCAGATCATGATCTCATGTTCATGGGTTTGAGCCCCGCATTGGATTCTGTGCTGACAGCTCAGAGCCTGGAGCCTGTCTTTCAATTCTGTGTCTCCCTCTCTACCTGACCCTCCCCTGCTCACACTGCCTCTCCCTCTCTCAGATAAATAAAACATTAAAAAAAAGAAAAGAAAAGGACATTTTCTCTTCTCTTTAATTGATTACTCATGTAACCTTGAAAAAGAATAGATAATCTCTGTTCCAGAAAGCTCTAGAATCCTCCTATGGGCCAAAAGATTTTTTTTTTTTACTATAGATTTTTAAAGGCTCAGTCAGTTGAGCGTCTGACTCTTAACTTCAGCTCAGGTCATGATCCCAGGGCCATGGGATCAGGCCCTGCACCAGGCTCTACACTGAGCATGGAGTCTGCTTTAGACTCTTTCTATCTCTGCCTCTCCCTCTCCCCCTGTTGCTCCCCCCGCTCATGCATACACACACACACTCTCTCTCTCATACATTAAATAAATAAATAAATATCGCCCCTCAAAATTGCAAAAAAAATAAAAAAGCATATTTTACGAAGTCATACTAAATTTCTTATGGCCAGAAGCAGCAGCAAATTTAGCTTTACTTAATGTTAAAAGTTCTAAAATACCATTCTCTGAGAGTAAATATTACTGATAATGGTTTTCCTTCTATAGAAATTTGCAAATATTTGAGGTTCAAAATATGACAAAAATGCTGAAGGTGAAAAATAAGAAATGCAGTTACATTATAATTTTTTTCTTTCCTATCAATACCTAGTACCCCATTTTTTAATAACAGTTTTTGTGTATGGAAATATTCTACAAGAAATTACCTACATCAACACTTCTCTCTCGGAGTACTTGACAAAATGAGAACATTTTCTTTCGTGGCCAAAGCAACATCATTTCATCTAACAAAGTTTAAAAAAAATACTTTTTCACATCATTTAAAACCCAACCCATTCTCAGATATCCCCAGCTGTTCCCAGTTTTCCTTTATTGTAGCTTTGTCACAACCGAATTTCATCCAGAACCTCATGTATCCCAAGTTTGTCTTAATCTCTGACAGTCTCTTTTTGATGCCACCAACCCAATGCAGAATACATTGTGATTTTTAACCTGAAAACTCTATGAAATAATAATTTTATTTAATTCATTCCACTTTCTACTATATTTTATTATTTTGAGAGAGAGAGCATGTGAACAGGGGAGGAGCAGAGAGAGAGAGGGAGACTGAGAATCCCAAGCAGGCTCATGCTGTAAGTGTAGAGCCTCATGTGAGGCTTGAACCCATGAACCACGACATCATGACCTAGGCTAAAACCAACAGTTGGATGCTTAACTGACTGAGCCATCCAGGTGCCCCCCATTTTCTACCTACGTAAGAAAACAACCTATTTTGGTCTCTGTTCTTTGAATTTGCACACACACTATTTTATGGTAAGGGTTCAATGTTGTAATTTCACTCTTTTGCCCAGGTGTGTTGAACTTGACTGTTGGGATGGAAAAGGTGAAGACCAGGAACCTATAATAACTCATGGAAAAGCAATGTGTACAGATATCCTTTTTAAGGTAAGTTTAAAAATCACATTGCTGTAGTCTTTTCCAAACTATTGTAGAGATAGATGGAGGGGAGAAAACAAATTATTCATTTTCTCAAGCATTTTCCCTTCATATTCCTTTCCTCCAGTTTTGAGGAGAAAGTCAAGAAAAATGCTTTCTCCTCTTAGTAGCACCATGAGCGTCCTCCATAATGAGTTTCTCTGCCAGCAGCCCCCTGATCTAATTACTTTAAAAACAGTCTTTCATTTTCTTATCTGTTTTCTTGCTTACTTTGCATCATTTCTGAAGGACTTGAAAATTGGCATAAAAAGATATATAGAATACAGATATAAAATAGATTCTAAATCATGCCTATAAGAGTAAGAAGGCAAGTGGGGTTTGAGTTTAGAAATTCTCAATAAGTTCTTTAAGTTGCCAACCCATTCCACAAATGGGCCCCACACTTTCTAGAATTCAGTGCAAGGAGACAAACATGATGCTTCACACGATTCAGAAAATAAAAAACAGGGCTGTTGGTCCAAAGAATCATAGTGGTTCCCAGTCCTGATGCCAGAGAGAAGGCTTTTCCCCATGGACCCTCTAAGAGGAGGATCTACAGTTATATAAACAGGAATTTCAGTAATGGCCTTCTTGTGATCTTTCTGTAAAGTTTGAAGGTTGGTTTCTTAGAATGTTCCTTAATATGCTCCATTGATATCCTGCCAAAAGACAAGGCAAAAAAATGAAATTCTGTAGTTGGCCAATTCTGTGGTTGGCCAATATTCAGGTACATCCATCTCTATCAGTTTTGTGTAATTTGGAATAGTTATTTCCATAGCAGCAGCATTGGTTCTCAACTCTGCTTACATATGGAAAATCACCAGAGGTATTTATAAAAACAGATGCTTAGTCCCTATACCCATAACTCCATGCATACCATTTCTCTTAGCCAGATGTTGGTGAATTTTGAGTAGCAGTGAATTCAAGATCTTGCTCCCTGAGAAGGAATTACACTCCCTAAGAAGTACCAAGGGTGTATTCAAACGGGAAGCCATGAGTTTGCACAGCCAACCAAATTGACAGGAAGGGTTGATGTCTTCTTTAGAGATTTAAGGAGCCTAATAAGAAAGCTTAGCTAAAAAAACAAACAAACAAACAAACAAAAAACAAAGCCTGTTTCCTCTCAGCTTGGAGGTGAGCAAAGGAGAAACCATGAACAGAGCCAAAATTTCCCTCAAGGAGTAATTCTTGGTCAGTCAAGTGGACAATCAAGGTCTTAGATATCTTCACCAGGAAGAGACTTTAAGCAAGAATAATTAACGAACCGCTTTAGCCATAAGTGATGAGGTTTTGGAGTGGTGGTGGGGTTCAGAGCCAATGGCCAAGAAAGAATTCTTGAGACGTCTTTGGTCCAAAAAAGGTGATTTTAAACCATAAGGACAGGACCCACTGGCAGAGAGAGAGCTGCCCTAGGACCATGAAGAGAGAGTGATTATATACTTAGGATTTGGGGGGAGGTAGTAGAGATACGGGGAAGGTTCCAAAGTGATTTTCATATGCTAAAGAAGACTAGAGGCCTAGCTATTATTAAGCTAAGGTTGTTTTTCCCTCTAGCAAAGCATTAACTTTAAGACAGTGGGGAGTTCCTGGAGAAGTGTTTTACTCTGCCTACCTCAGGTATTTGTCACTGGGCTGCAGGTTATAAGGAAATTTAATTTTATCTGCCATTTCCTACTGCCCTTGTTCCCACATCAATAAGGATGCTCACTAAAATACTCCCTGGTTTATCTAACCTGAGGCATTATTGTTTCAAATGGACTTCTTGGATTACAATTGTAAAATATTTTCTCATTTAACTGAATGTTGTGATTTTCCCTGTGGTTGACTAGAAGCCAGTTAGAATTTGGGGAGTTTTACCAAGCATGATGTTCTGGTTATAGAAACATTAGTTTGAAACCATGCTTTCTAAAGCTAAGCCGAGAGCCAGGCCAACCATCTGTGGGAAGGACATGATCAGCACATTCAAAGGTTGTTTCAAATGACCAAGCTTCCAGTTTAGGAGGGGCATCCAGAGCACCTGTTTGACCTCACATGTTGCTTGACCATGGAGAGCTCCCCTCTTCCTGGTCGCCTCCCCCCACCCTTTCATTGCGCTAATAGGAAACAAGGGATGTTGTAAGTGTCACATCAGTTCACAGGACTCTTCATTGAATTAATGAGACGCAGCCAAAGACAGACTCCCAAACACAGAGGAAAGCCCATAAAAGCCTCCAGTGGTCCTTAGGTTATCCCCAGTCCATTTCTTCTCTAGAATGGGAGAGGTGGAAGAGTGGTCTGTTGTGAAAATCGGGGTTCCAAAACCTCACTGGCGCTTTTGCAAGAAAGGGGAACTCTGAACCTGTCTTCCCAGGTTATTGAGCACGGAGCCAGCATGTGATTCAGATGAAATTTCTTGTTCATTAATAGCCCCATGATTTTAGAGAAGTCAGAGGTAGCTTTGAAAAAAAAAATGGTCATTAACCATTAACCGTGCTTGGCTCTAAGAAACCGCAGGGGGACTCAGCGTGTAAAGGTAGCAAGATGAATGGGTTCTCCACGTCTTATTGCCAGAATTGACTTTCTGAAGTCTCTGAATGGCTTCAGGTGCCTTAATTGTGTTGTTGTTTTTTCTCTTCTCTCTCATGTATACTTTTTATCTTTAAAGGATGTTATTCAAGCCATCAAGGAAACTGCGTTTGTCACATCCGAATATCCTGTAATTCTCTCCTTTGAAAATCACTGCAGGTATAAGGGTGCATTCTCCTCCAAGTATCTACTACCCATTCCCCACTCCTGCTCTACATCTGTTTAAATAGCTGAACAGTTTTGTGACATAGTAAGGACACTTGGTCTTATGCAGAAAAGAAAGAGGAAAAAAAACCAAAGGTCAGAGATCTGGACACCTTGCTCAAGGTTCCATTGACTTGGAAGACTTGGCAATGTACTTGATCTCAGGCTTCATGAACTTGAAAGCCGTTTTTATTCTGTTTACCAGCTCTTAATTTGGGAGGCAAAATCTACTTTTGAAACTATACCAGGTAAAGTTTGTGGTACTTCCTCTGTTGAGGATCTCCCTTAGCATTAGGAGGACAAGCAAGCACTTTGCAGAGTGGGACTTTTTAATCACCTGGGAATGGATGTCTCTTATTCTTGGGCCGTTAATGGATGTTTGAATTTACGAATGCCAGTTCTTTCTCTCCAGCAAATATCAACAGTACAAGATGTCCAAATATTGCGAAGATCTATTTGGGGATCTCCTGTTGAAACAAGCACTTGAATCACATCCAGTATGTATTTTTAGCAAATCATATTTCTAACCTGAATGGATTTGTTTTGAAATTCATTTCTAAAGGGTCAAGTAGTACTAAAGGGCCAAAAAAGATCTTCATATTTATTTAAACTCATTGATAAGGAAAGCTTTTGTGCTTCAGACAGATGTGCAGAGAGAGACATAAAATAAACATGTAGTTCAGTTTAATCTGGAAGGTCTCCAGGTCTTTATGGTTCCTGAGATCTGTGTCCCAAAGTTTTATAAATGCCCGCTAACAGAGAACTTATACTCGGCAGTTGTCCTTCTGTTGGTTGCATGGTAGAATCCTCTGGAAGGAGGATTCAAAATACCTTTGCCAGGGCCCCGCTCAGAGATTCTAATTGATCTGGATAAGGCCAGAGCATGGTGTTTTAAATGAAAACCCTCCAGGTGAATCAAATGAAGAGCGTTGGCCGTGAGAAGTCCCTAGAGTCTGAAGTCCAAGCTCCCAGCTCCACAACAAATACTTGGACAGTGTTTGACATACATTTTTTAGGCTTCATTTTTATACCTGCTGATTTCTTCATAAAGTAAAGAATGTTTAATCTGTGGCCTGCAGATAGGCTTTGTGACGTCTATGAACTCATTCTAAATTGCGAACGGTTTTGCTTTTTTGTTGCATTTTCTTTTTTCTTGGACTATAGTTTGATTCCAGAGAGTCCATCACATTTTTGCAAGGATCCATAACCTCCAGGTGGTAAAGATCCACTGTGATCATAGGAATAGGAAGCAAGCCAACAGGATGAAGTATAAAGTTCTCTGCAGTAGGAAAAACAGAAAAACAAAAACCTGAAAAAAATATAGGACACAGGAAATTTGTATCCTTCACACCCACCCCTGACTGTCTTCAGCCTCCTGAGGCTGCAGGCTTCCTGCCCCCATCCTTGCCATGCCCCCTGTGGCCTGCACACCAGCCTGACTTCCAGCCGCCCGTGCCTGCAGCTCTGGGCGCGAGGCGCAGTGCTCTGGTCACTGAGTCTGCTCTGGCCGTGTGTGAACGACGGGACCAGCGGTGCGAGAGCGTGGACACCCCTCCCGCCAGGCCCCCTCACGCCTCAGGAGGACCACTCCACAGCACCTTCGCTCCATCTGCCAGGGCTCCCCAGTGGGACCACACTCCGGCCCCCCACAGTGATAACTCGCCTGATAACCCCCTATGTGGTTCACTGCCTGCCTTCTTTCTCTCACTTTCCCACTCCTCTGTTGTCCTTTTCCTGAGGCTGCCGCCCAAATAAACTACAGGTGTATTCAAACCCTTGTCTCTGAGACCAATTTTGAGGGAACCCAAACTAAGAAACAGCCCTGATTTTTTAACTCTTATTTAATTTAATTTAATTTTCTATTTTATAGTTTATTTTCAGAGAGAGAGAGAGAGAGAGAGAGAGTACAAGCAGGGAAGGGGAAGAGAGACGGGGAGAGAGAATCCCAAGCAGGCTCCACCTGGCCAACACAGAGCAGTGTGGGGCTCAATCTCATGAACTGTGAGACTGTGACCTGAGCTGAAACCAAGAGTTAGATGCTTAACTGACTGAGCCATCCAGAGGCCCCTTATGTTATTTTTGTCTTATGTAGGCCTTCGTTCACTTTTCTGATCGGGCTAAGGCACTTGCTTCCATGGAAAGACCATTGTACTCTTTGTGGAGTGACATGCACATACATGAAAGGTGTTATAGGAAGCATAGGTAATACACGTGGGAGTAAGACCTCCCTGAACTAAAGAGCTATTACCAGGGCCGTGTGGGAGGAGACATGGCAGAAAGGTAAAACCACAGCTAAAAAGGAAGATGGCCTACGACCTATTGAATACTTATTAAAGATATCCAGGATCAAGAGGGATCACTAGGGAATGGACGAGTTACAGCAGGCTTCTGAAGGAAGCAGAATTTGGGCAAAGAGCTTTGAGGCAACACTGACTTAGGAAGGCACGATGGATGCCTTGCATGTAATAAGTAGTAGAAGAACGGCTTTTGATCAAATTAATGGATGCATGGAAGAGATGGGTGGGTGGATGGGTTGGTAGGTATGTCCATGCATGGATGGGAGAAGGGGGTATGCACAGTTGTATGGATCAGAGGTAAGAGAAGAAAGGACATCTCCTTTGCAGACATAAATCCAAACAAACAGAAACCACAGTAGAGGTTAGGTTTCACTAAGACCACACTCCTTCTTGATTCTTTTATTGAACCCACACAACCACAATCTCAAGTATTATGGTTGCATCAGCCTGCTGAGCAAACAGACTTACTAGTACAGCCCAAGACTTGGGGGGATCAAGGCAGCCTCGACTTCTGCCTGGGAAAGCACTTCTGACCTGAGCTATCAGATGATCCCCTGTACTTTACCCAGTACATAAAAAGAGCAAGACTGAGGCTGAGCAGGAGTCCCTCCCACATCACCCCAGGTTAGACCCACCTCCCACTGGGGAAGGTGGAGTGGCTCTGCATACTCTGGGAGACTGATGTCCAGTTTGCAGTCTAGGGCAGAGTTGCATGCAGTAGGAGAATTGGGGCTGAGGAATGAAAACATAAAAGTGTGCTGACTGCCATCTAGTGGACATTGGGCGGTATAACACAGGCTTCTGTGCTGTGTGTTCATTCTGGGAATGAAACTGGAGAAACATCATTAATTCAGCCTCTTCTGTTTATCTCTAGCTCGAACCAGGCAGGCCCTTACCATCCCCCAATGACCTCAAAAGAAAAATACTCATCAAAAATAAACGACTGAAACCTGAGGTCGAGAAAAGTAAGTCAAAGACATCAATGACGAAGCATACACTCGTGTATGTTTGGACCATTCAGCTGTCTAGAGTGAAATTTTCAAACCACTGATTTAGGGCATGAAGGGGGCACAGTGGTGTTACATGTACTTTTCAGAGAAAAGTGGCCACGTGTACAATTAAGTGTAGTTTCCACATCAGCTTGTTCCTGCAGTGGGAAAAGCATATTCATACATTCATAGGATTCAGGATTTGGAGCAATCCCAAAGCAAAATGAGAAGAAAGTGAAAGAGGCATTTTAGAATTTATCAAGATAGAAAGAATTAGCATTTTATCATTTTATATGCTCTAACGTCCTCTTTTTAATTTTAATTAAAATTTTAATTTTAATTTAATTAAAATTTTTAATTTTAATGTTGGTTTATCTTTGAGAGAGAGAGAGAGAGAGAAAAAAAACGTGAGCAGGGAAGGGCAGAGAGAGAGGGAGACACAGACTCTGAAGCAGGCTCCAGGCTCTGTACTGTCAGCACAGAGCCCGAAGCGGGGCTCAAACTCACAAACTGTGAGATCATAACCTGAGCTAAAGTCAGACACTTAACCAGCTGATCCACCCAGGTGCCCCTGCTATAAAGTCCTCCTAAAAACTTTCCCTTTGCGGTTTGCCTGTGTGAGGTTTACATATCTAGGGATCCTGAGTGAATGTGTGAATGTTTATGTGTGTGTATATAGGGAAAGAAATGATTTTATATAGACATTTTCCCTGGAAATCTTGGAAAATATTTTCTTTCAGCCAGTCTCTTAATTCAGTGAACTATTAACTAAAGGTATGATTGCATTGTGTTTTTACCTTAGATATTCTAAATTATAAATTATGGTAATGATCGGTTATTACAAAGGTAGTAATACCATAGGAGACTGAAAACAACAAAGGAAAACCTAAGGAAATGATAAAATAGAACTAAATCATGTATTTTACATGTAGGCACATGTGCTATAGACACATGTATGTGTTTAGATGTACACATATTTTTGATACAAGTGGGATCATGTTATGTGTACTGATTTTTTATTTTGTTTAATTCAACCAATTAAGCGTACTTATGTTCTACTGAGGTTACTACTTACTAACTATAATTCTACTGTATGAAACACTGCAGAATTTATTATGTGGGACGGGGTACTGTGTAGCCAGTCCCAAGTCAACAAATGTTCATCACTGTAGAAACAACAGTGGCAGACACGTGTCAATGTGCATTTTATACATTTGTGCAGCTTCTCCTTGGAATCCACTGGTGCGATTAGAAGCTGGTTGGCCAAAACTGTACACATTTCTGTTGTGATGTGACTTGTTACACTGTCTTTCAGAAAAATTGTCCCAATGTACATTCTCACTGTAGTGTAGGAGGAGGCCTGCTTCCCTGGGATAGTCTTACTGCTTACTGTGGATGTGCCTGACTGGGAGAAGGAAAATGAGACTTGAGTCTTTTGTATTTTTCTGTTTTTGTTAACTAATTTCTCTATACATCATTATTTATAATGTGCTTCTATTGTTTTCCCGTTTTTAAAATTACTTTCTCAATCTTTACTGACTTATGAGAGCTTTTTATACATAAGGATAATTGTCCCAGGTCTGTCACTTGCAGAAGTTTTTTCCTGAAGTTTTGTCAATGCCATGTGCATGTCTCTTTTCCGTCGCTCCAATAGCACATCCAAACGATGCACCTTTGTCGCCAAGCCTTAACATCCTTCTCAGTGACTGAGCCTTCCTCTCAAACCTCTGCCCAGACCTTTGGGCATTTCCCCCAGGCCCCATTAGTTCTTCACCCAGTGTAGACAGTGTGCTTGTGGCAAGTCCCTTGAGCCGTCCAAGCGGAGGTGTGCTCCGGTGTTAGGGGTGTGGCCAGTGGGAGCCGAGATAATCTGTTTCCTTCTCAGTGCCGATCCTCAGGCTCAGGCTTTGCAAGTGATGCGGCACCTGTCACCATCTCCTTCCTGTTTGTCTTTAATGACAGAACAGCTCGACGCTTTGAAAAGCATGATGGAAGCTGGAGAATCTGCTGCCCCAGTTAACATCTTAGAGGATGATAATGAAGAGGAAATAGAGAGTGGTAAGTTGGTTTTCTTTTAACTTAAGTGTCACAAAAATCATTTTTTTTAAAAAAGGCTTATTTATTTTTAAGCTCTACACCCAACTTGGGGATCAAATTCATGACCCCAAGATCAAGAGTCACGTGCTCTTTCATCTGAACCGACCAGGCACCCCACATAGAAATACTTTTTTTTTAAGTCTATTTATTTGTTTTGCAAAAGAGCACAGGCAGGGGAGGAACAGAGAGGGAAAGAGAATTGCAAGGAGGCTCCACAGCATCAAGCTTGAACCCACCAACTGGGAAATGATGACCTGAGCTGAAATCAAGTCAGATGCTTAACCGACTAAGCCACCTAGGTGCCCCAAAAATACTTCTTAAAATAAGAAAAAAAAAGAATTTTTCTTCATAGATCCTCTTAGATAATATGAGGGTTTAATTTCTAATAGTCAAGGATATATTTGTGCACTAAGCTTTAATCTTTTGGTAATTATTGGTATGTTTCCCAGTGTTCCTTCTACCTAGGCACTAGAGTTTCATGGCTGAGTCATCTCCCTTCCTGTTGTGCCTTCAGCTGCTCGGTAGAAACTCACAGCCAGAGAATCCTTGCTGTAGAAGGCAAAGGGTTGGAATAAAAAGAACAGTTGGCAGTCCCTTCCTACAAACAAAAACATAAACGTCAGTGTCGTTACTGATGGTAGTGGGAAGGCAAGTTGAAAGGAACATGGGTGAGACCCTCAGGTAGATGATTGGTTTATATGCACGCATGAAATGAAGTGGAAATTCAAAGCCAATATTAAAATTTCACGTTCAAATTCCTTCAAATAACCAGCTCACCAGAATTATGAATAACAGTAGATAATTTTAGCAAAGGTAGCCTTGCTTAAAATAGATGAATATTTGCTACTAGGGCCATAGAGCCATAAAACCATAATATAGGACCATATAACCATAATGCTTGGTTTTAAATGGGTCTTTTGAAAGATTTGGAATGTTTTTAGAAACGTATGTGTTCATTACATGGTATGAAAACTGATTAGCCAAATGACTTGGCCTTATGTTGATTGGACACTACCTTGGATTTATGTAATGGTTTGGGGCTAAATAATTGAGACGTGTGCAGAAACTCTCTTCATTTACTCGATAAACATCTGAAATAATGAGCGTAGAGGAAAGCTTGATATTACAAGTGAAAACCTGAAAGCTATGAGTATGAACTAATCTTGGTAATAGAGATGGCTCACTGTGAACAGACTTCGTAACGACAGTTCGTGTTGCATGTCCAGACCATGGGCTCAACTCCACTGCCAGAGAACGTCATAATGACTTGCTTTTCATATGTTGTAGATGGCAGAGAGTGTCTAGGAGGGCAGAGGTATCTGGAATTATTTAATCGATGACTGCTGCAATGATCTATTATTGTGTAACAAACCACCCCAAAATCTAGAGGCTTAAAATAACACTTTGTTACTTTCGTTCCTTGGGGCATCTGGGCTCCGATTGGTGCTTTTCCCTTAAGTTTCTCATGCATTTGCAGGCAGATGACATCTGGGGCTAGAGTCATCTGAAGGTTCAGTTGGGCCCACTTGTGTGACTGGCAGTTGTGGGGTGGAGCTTAGCAGGGTCTGTGGACCACAGCACCACCATGTGGCCTTTCCACGTGGTTTGGCTTCTCACAATATGGTGTCCAAGTCTTCTTTTTTTTAATGTTCATTTAAATGTTCATTAATGGTTTGAGAGAGAGAGAGAGACAAAGCATGAGCAGCAGAGGGGAAGAGAGAGAGAGGGAGAGACAGAATTTGAAGCAGCCTCCAGGCTCTGAGCTGTCAGCACAGAGCTCTACACAGGACTCAAACTCATTGACCACGAGATCATGACCTGAGCCAAAGTCGGATGCTTAACCAACTGAATCACCCAAGCGCGCCAATGGCCAAGTCTTTAGATGAGCATCCTGAGAGCCAGTATTCCAAGAGGCAGAAAGCAGAAGCTGCTAAACATAAGAACTGTGCCCAGAACTGGCACATCATTTCCTGTATATTTTATTCATCAAAGCAAGATTAAATCCCACCCAAGTTCAAGGTGGTGGGTGAGTGTGGCGAGATATCACATTATGGGAGAGCAGATATTCTTACAGCTGTCTTTAGAAAATACTATCAACCACAGTGCCTATTCTGTTATTTCACTTTTGTGTATGTGTGCAAATAATAAACCTCAGCAAGATTTAAGAATAAAATATTGAAAGAGATATTATTTTAAAAGGTCAGTAAAATACTTCTAAAACTTGAAAAGATGAATATTATGTACAATCAGTTCTTTAACTTAGGTCAAGTTTTATAGATGGTAGTCGAAATCATATAAGACATTACTAGATAGCACAATCCAATAAAACAAACTGAGGAATAATAGAATGAATTAACGAGGAAAATAGTAATATGAATAGCACCATTGTTGTACCAACTGTTAATGAAGTGATTTACCTCACCGCCTTATCCTTGTGTGGCCCAGTGAGCTCGGTATCATTACACTCCTTTTTCAGATGAGGTAGCTGAAGTTTAGGTAACCTATTCCACACGTGACCCCACAACTGGTGAACAGTGGCATTACAGTTCAGTCCCAGGATTGCCTGAATCCAGGTTCAAGACCTGCCCTTCTAATATACAGAAATATGAAGAGAACACCAAAATGCAAAATTGTTGTTAAATTGTTTTAAAGAAAAAAATGTAACAGATGAAAGTCAGAGATGTGACATTTCCTGAACACACAAAATAATCCAAAATGAGGGTCTTTTTGATCCCACTTACCATCCGAAAGGGTACTTTCCAATTTTTATGCATATGCTACAAGATATTTGGTTCTAGGAGCTCTCATGTTATTCCAAAAAATACTTGAGATTTTGATTAAATGTTAACAGAAACAATATTGGGACATGTGGGGGATAGCATACATGTAGAAAATTAGCTGAGAAGACAAAATCATCCACTGGAATTTCTCTTTAAGGACATAGAGGTTTCTGCTATACCAGTTATATATATATGATTGTTAGGCTCCCTCAGTGATACCTGGCTTAATTCTGGTCAACCAGTTGGCTGTGATTACGCTGGTGTCACAGTATGATCCTGCCATACATGAATGACTAGACTCTCTAAATACTTCAACACAGCAGGCAAGAGGAAGCCAAGCATAGTTCAAAAGGGTAGCCCTGCCTGGAGGCTGTAAAAAATAGAAAAGGCTCTTAGTGAAAGCTGGTGCCCAGGCGTTAGGCTGGATTTAGATTCGGGAAGGATCATGCTTCCAGGACTGTGACACGAGCCGGGAGGAGGGCCAGAGCCACGTGGTTGTGGGTATGCCTCTGCATTCCTGCACACTCGGCGCATGGCACCGTTCAGTCACACAGCTCTTGTAAAGTCAAGTGTCTATGCCTTGTATGGGCCACATTCCTTGACTTCAAGTAGTTTACATCTGGCTGGTCAGGTGAGACTAAGAGGTATGTGAACTGGAAATTTAATGGTGGGAAGTTTAAAAGTCTTGGTTACATATTACAAGTCATGGAAATTCAGGGGTCGTGGAAACTCAGTGTCCTGTTAAAAGCATTGACTAAGAATCCAAAGAAATCTAGGCCCATATCTTACCTTCAGCTTATAAATCATATCTCTGCATCTGTTTCCTCATCTATAAGGTGGACACACTGGACTAGATTTTTTAAAGACCTATTCCAACTTCTTAAAGCCTTTTTTTCCCTACCCCAAGGCCTCTATGACCTACTTTTTTCTTTTTTTAATCATCCGCCAACACAGTATCCACTCATCAGAATACCAGTTTCAAAACAGGAAGGTGTCTGTCTCCCTCGCCTCACTTTTTTCCGTGTCTGAAATAACACTTTGCAAAAAGAAAGTCCAAATCTAAGGTATAATCAGTTGAAAGACACCATTATTTTATTTATGACTAAGAAACAAAGATGCTTCCAATTTGTAAAATATCATTCACAATTGAAAACAACACATTATAACACCAGAAATATTAATGTGTGAAAAAAATGCACCTTACAACTGAGGATGAAATAGTTTTTCTTCTGTTCTGGAGTTCTATGCATATTTTAAACATGATCTAAAAAAAAAAATCTCCAATTCTTATGGGTCTGCTTCCCATTCTTGAGAGTCCATTCTCAGAAATTATTTCACTGTTTTTGTCCAGTAGGGGTCCCTCATGCCCTGTGTGGTGACAGGGCGGATTTGTGTTGGCCTTGTCCTGAGGCCTATGGGCGTCTCCTGATCCTGGCTAGTTTTTAGGCAGAGTCCTTATGTGTGAGCTTTTTGCAGAATGGCGATAATGGGAATCCAGACCTTATACCAACACATGGCTCATTTTCTAATGGGCGATTCTTTTTACACTGACAGCCTTGAGAGGATGCCAGAGTTCGTCACTCTCCGGACTGATGGACTGAGTGCTTCTGTGCCTCCTTTCACAGCTGGGCCATGCTCCTGGGGCATCAGCTTTATTTAGCACCCACTCCCAGCCTCCCTGTTAGCATGAGCCCAAGGAATGATTTTAGACCCTCTTAAACCTAAGCCAGGTTTGACAAATGGTTTACAGGTGCAGTATGGTCCTTCCAGACTTTCTTTTTTATGTCACACCACTCCTGGCCACAAGTCACTATGATAAAAACCTGTAAGTAGACATTTAGTCTGGTTTTTTTTAATTATCAAATATATTTTCCATATCTCGTATCTTCCCATGGAAGATCAGAACACTCTTTGTAAGTCACAGATACTCTTGAGCACTCAAGGATTTAATTTTTAGGGTTAGTATACTGGGGTGGATGTAATCAGTCACTTAAAAAATGCACATATCACACATCATGCTAGGCACAAGAGAAATAACAGCTAACAAGATGTGCTCCTTGGCCTTGAGTAGGTAAGAGTTAGTAAGAGCTTTATTTGAAAGAATTATATATTTAAATGTTTCCATTTTCAGAGCTTCCTTTTCCTCTAAAAGAATTTTTGTCAGGGCACCTGGGTGGCTCAGTTGGTTGAGCATCCAGCTTCAGCTCAGGTCATGATCTCACAGTTTGTGGGTTCAAGCCCCCCATTGGGCTCTGTGGTGACAGCTAGCTCAGAGCCTGGAGCCTGCTTCGGATTCTGTCTCCCCGTCTCTCTGTCCCTTCCCTCCTCATGTTGTCTCTCTCTGTCTCTCAAAAATAAATTTAAAAAACATTTAAAAAATTAATAAATAAAAAATAAATAAAAGAATTTATGTTTTACCCAAGATTATGAAGATGATCTGACTTGGGTAAATCAGTGGTAATTTGGCTTCATTGATTTTCTTTTTTTCTGTGACACAGCTGACCAAGAGGAGGAAGCCCACCCTGAATACAAATTTGGAAGTGAACTTTCTGCGGATGACCTGGGTCACAAGGAGGCTGTTGCAAATAGTGTCAAGAAGGTCAGAGTCTTGGCGTCCCTTTTTGTCGTGACTCAAGAAGAGGTAGCAGCTGTTAGTCATGACAGTTAGGACATTTTAAAAATGAGACAACCACAAGAAAATAAAGTAGCCTGTAATTCCCCTTCTGAGTTGGGTGACCAGAATCCACATGTTAATGCACGACATGAACAATTTTAAGTTAGAAAGGACGTTTGAATTGCTTACTAGCTGCACCCAGTGTTGATCACAACCTATTTGCCCAGTATCCTTTAAGTAAATCACTTATTACATTATTATAGGTGAGTAGGGAGACACCAGGGTCCTGGTGACAAAGGTTAACCTGTTGAAGTCATCAGAAAAATGACCCCAGTCACCCCAAGCAAGCCCTCATTATAAAATCCATCCTACCAGTTAGGTATCTCATCTCCCACCTAACGTAGACCTAGTATAGAAGTGTTTCCATCCATTCAGCCATTCAGCCAAGAAAGATAATTATTATCTAGGCCATAATAACCCAAAAAGGTCAAAACATGCTTCATTTCTGCTCTCATGGAGGTTATAGTTGATGAGAGTTTACTGAGAGGGACAGGAAACAGGCAACAAAGAAATAAACCATCAATTCTATAATTACAATTGTGATCAGTGCTATTCTGAAACTAAAAATAAGTGCTAAAATGGAGAGTAATGAGGTCAAGGGAATAAGGAAGCCAGAGCCTCAAAGGCAAAGGAATCAGCTGTGCACAGAGGAGAGGAAGGGCCCTGGGTGTGGGAGAACAGCAGCAGAGACCCTGAATAGTGTGGACTGAGAGGCGCAGAGTGAAACAAGAGGAGATTGTACAGGAAAGTAGGAACTGGATGATGCAGGATTTGGGAAGCTGCTATGAGAAAGTCAAATGTTAATTTAAGTCAAATCTGAAGCCTTTGAAAATGTGGGTGAATCTGAAGTGAGTTTGCAAACTACTACACAAGGCGCCATGGAGAAGGAGAGATGAATCTTGCCTGTTAGTTCCCTGAGGAGATGAGAGTGGCGTGGTATGTGGTGATGTGAGGGTCTGGCCTTTGATGGGAGCAGGGGTACTTAATCATTGAAGACAGTGGATGAAGAATGCATAAGTGTCTGCATCTGGTAGTAGAAAAATGGAAAGATGTTTGAAGAGCAAAGCAAAAGAAACACTTTCATCACACCCAGCCTTGTCTGATAGTATTTTGACTACTTTGAGACAGTTGGATGCTTACCAAGCCTCAGCACTTAGTTGACACTACCCTACCACATAAAGCCTTTACCAGTATCCAGACATGAGCATTGAATCACCACAGAGTATCTATTCATGCTGGCCTGCCCTTTGCCTCTCAGAAGAGTTGGCCA
Organism: Suricata suricatta; assembly: GCF_006229205.1. NCBI lineage: Eukaryota > Metazoa > Chordata > Mammalia > Carnivora > Herpestidae > Suricata > Suricata suricatta. The sequence goes on along the minus strand of NC_043711.1, from coordinate 72,418,416 downwards.
CATCAATTATTTCCCAAACCCCATGACTAAATAACTAATTAAACTACTACAAGGAAATATCTAAATAGGCAAAGACTATTAACAAAGGAGAAAGATAGCATTAAGATTTGCCTTTCTGCTCTGTAAGACAGGCTGTTGTACCTTTCTGGTTCTTACTTTCGCCTGTGGCTTTATGTCCTCAATAACTTTCCACCTTAACAAACAGAATAACAAGCTTACATCTATCTAAATATTTGCATACGTATGGCTAGTAAATTTGGAATTTTGCCCGTTAGAGAAGTAAAGAAATTTTTGTCTTTCTCTGATTTAGGCTTCAGATGACCTTGAACATGAAATCAACAAAAAGGTAAAAAAAAAAAAAAATTCCCTTATGCAGTTTGTTTACTACAAATACCATATGTGACCTTCAAATATTGAATAGTTTGTACTAAATATTGTTAACTCTCTCTCCCCCTACCCCATGGACTATCAGGCTTACTGTTGATGAGTATAATATTTACATGTTTAATGCATCTAATTATAAGAGTTTTCAAAAAAATTATTTACAGTGGTGAAATGATTAAATCCTGATAAAACCAGGGCAGGTGAATAAGATGATTTTCCTAAAAATAAGTGTTTAGTGCAGTCAGGCACTTAGTTGACATTAGAGATTTCATTCCTATAATAGGAGTACACAATCACCAACACGTTGAATTTGAAAATAAAAATGACCTAAGAGGTCATCAGATCTATCTGATAGCATACTAGTAAGGTGACTACACTGTCATTTTAAAAGATCATTAGTTAATTTCACACTACATACATTTTGGACTTTTATTTGATGTTATTAGATACCAACTTTATTATAAGGAAAGTAAAGTTACATTTTTAGTTTCTTTTGTACTCTTTAGCATTCTTCAGGATACCACAGTGATTTTATTGAGTATAGCAAAAATGAGACTGATAGCAAAGACAAAAATTTGCCTTGTAATTTAATTCCCATACTTCAGAGCTTCAGAACATCATGTCTGGCTGTCTGTGGGGCCCGGCCCTATGTTATTGGAGTGAGGCTCTATCTTTTTACTGTCTATATAGTAAATTTGGAATAGTTATGGATAAGTCTGATCTCAGTCTCTCCCATGACGCCCATGAAATTCTCTTTTAGAATTTCATAAAGTATTGGGGTCAGCTAAGCAGAGGTTGATGTTTGGTCCCTGCTGTATACTAGCTAAGTAGCTGTGACCGAATTATTTTAATCCTCAAGGGCTTAGTCTTTTCACATGGTCACTGGGTGGGACTCTAATGTTTACTCCACATGATTACCGGCAGTAATGAAGTTGTGCGTGCAGGCATTCAGCCCAGTGCCCAACACGTGGTCCTGGCATTACGTAGTATCAGTAAACACCCAAGAAAGAAATCAGACATGGCCTCTGCCATCATGTGGGTGGACAAGATATGTAAAGAAATGACTAAAAATAAAAACAAGTTACATTATTTGGTTATTTATTTCAGGTTTTCATTGGTGAAATCAGTTTAATGATTAAGAATGCTCAGATTATTAAGTATCAGATAAGAAAATCTGAGCACTTTACTAATGAATTGGTTCATGTAACTGAGTGGTTCAGTTCATCCTCCTGTATCAGTCTATGCAGGGATTTTAGGTTTTCAATGTTCTCAACAAAATGTTGATCATTTGTATTATTTTTTGTCATTTATTCTGTTCTGATTTACCAAGAAATAAACCAAAATAATTTTTCTTTTTTCCTCTATGTAAAATGATGCAATGTCAACATGTCCTATGTAGTGGATTATTGGATTATTTTCAGAATAAGCTCTTTAAAAAAAAATACCATAAACTACTTAAGAATGTGGCTTAAATTCTAGACTGGTGTTAAGCCCCCAAACCAGTCCCATCATTAGCACTTAAGAGCTTGTTAAAAATGGAAATTCTTGGGCCTCACCCCACACTCACCTCATTGGAAACTCTGAGGATGAGATCCAGCAATTTATGTCTTAACAAGCCCGTCAGGGGATTCTGATACACACTGAAGTTGTTTTTCCACTTTGTGTCATAATTTGTGGGATTAGAAATGATAATACCTGCCATATATATCTATCTCATAGATCATTGTGATCCTCAGCATACTTTCTTGAATATTTTAAAGTCGTTTGGAAATCTTTTAAAAAATGTAAGATAAACCTTATATTTTATTATTATCTCCTTTTATATTATTAGAGACTGTGATAGACATGAACTTGTTTTTTTAAGTGGGCTCTGCCACAACGTGGGGCTCGAACCCACAATCCTGAGATCAAGAGTAACATGCTCTACTGACTGAGCTAGCCAGGCGCCCCTGGACATGAACTTTTATAATGATCCTTTAGCAAAATTGAGGAAGAAAGGGCCTTTATCTTTCAACTTGTGTGTGCAAATCATCTTCAGTGAGGACTTCTGTAGCATGTGTCTGTCCCACTAAAGTCCTCAACATGCATATTCCTCTCCTTGTGCTTGTAGGGCCTGGTGACTGTAGAAGATGAACAGGCGTGGATGGCATCTTACAAGTATGTAGGTGCCACCACTAATATCCATCCGTATTTGTCTACAATGATCAACTATGCACAGCCTGTAAAGTTTCAAGGTTTCCATGTGGCTGAAGGTAACCCCAAAGGTTAAATTCTATGGCCTTTGTTGTCTGCTTTTATTATGCTGATGAGCTGTGTTGTGACTTGTCACCATTTTCTTTTCTGGGTGTAAGGGCTCTTCTACCTATTTTTGTGTCACGGACGGTGCCCTGTGTTTGGCATGCAGTGGCATTGCTTGTCATTCCCGACATCATCCACAGGGTGGCCCTGAGACACTGTGGATTCGTTTGCACAAGCAGAGCTTAGTATTGCTTCTTGCCTTAAGTATACTTTCATAAGACCTCTTTTAATCAAAAGCTGACCTTCAAAAATATATTTTTTTAAACTTTCATAATCATTTGGGGGCTGGAGAAGCCACCCAATATACATATTTCAGGGGTGGCTGTGTAGGACATTACACATAATTTGTTTAATGACGCCAAATTTAATCCATCACTATTTAAGTCAGCCGTCTCTATCCACAGGACGTTAATGAAAGTAGGAGCCACAGATATAATGAACATCTGCCTCCAAAGCCTCGTGATTGGGGATGTAATTACATTTATTGCTTGTCTTTCCGTGAGGTTGTATGGGAGCGTCACTGAGTGCATCTTTATTTTTCTTTACAGAGCGCAATATTCATTATAACATGTCTTCTTTTAATGAGTCCGTCGGTCTAGGCTACTTGAAGACACACGCGATTGAATTTGTGAAGTATCCTTATGTAGTGAATAGAATGAATGGCTGGTGTGCTTTGGGCTTGGCAGGAGTCTCTAAAACAGATAAATGGCTGATAGATAATGGTGGTTGTAGAGCTAATAAAATAATATGTGTGAGAGACCACGACAACTGTGAAAATCTGCCCAAATGTGAATTATTTTTATGGTTTTTCTCCTAAGCGTCACTTAAAATGTGAACTTTGCTGTTATCTACATGTTTGTCATCATTGGTCTAGACTCTTGTTGTTTTAGGTCTTTGTTTATTTGTTGCTTCTGGAATCCTCTTTTTCCATTCTCCTTGATACGTTACACAGTTATAACAAACGGCAAATGAGCCGCATTTACCCCAAGGGGGGTCGGGTCGATTCCAGTAATTACATGCCTCAGATTTTCTGGAACGCTGGCTGCCAGATGGTTTCTCTGAACTATCAGACCCCAGGTAGGAACTGATGTCCAGTGACCTCGAATTCCAGGAGAACACTTTGACAGGATGGTGCCAACAGTTGCCGTCCGTTGGCCATGGGCATTTTTTTTAAAGGAAGCAGACATATGGCAGAACAATGTGATCTTGGATTTATGTAATGGTGAGATACTAAAAACCCAAAATAGAGCCATAAAGAAGATAGAAGGCAAAATATTTGGATTTAAATAGAATTTCCCTTCATAAATACCACAACCAATCTGCCAAACGCTGTCCCCCTTTCCAAAATATTTGTAATTTTTCTAGTTTTGGGATCAAACTTATCTTCATTTCCAGAGACCAAATTAAATGGGAAGAATTTGGGTATCTCTGTACAGTAACCGTGACTCATTTCTCCCTTGGAAAGTACCCTTCCCACTGTTAACATTCAGCAGATGTCAACATGGGGGCACCTCACCTTAAAAATGCAGAAAAGTATTCTAGAGGGGCTCCATTAAAAGAGTGTGTAAGGATTTATATATTCTTAGAGGTACTAATCTATAACTTATTCCTCCAAAGTGTACCCAAAGGCAGGTTTCCAATATATTATCTTCTCCCTTCCCAGAAAGAAAGGAGTCAATATTTTAAATACATAAACAATTTTTTTAAAAATTTGGAGTTTGCTGAAGAGCCTAGGATCACAATTTTAAGATTAGACATAGAGAAACACTGAACTCTAGTTATCTGCCTAAAAGAGGTAAGACATATGCCACAAAACCTATTCATGTGCTGTGGCTAATTCCATAGCATGGTCCTTAAAATTGGTAAAGTAAAGCAAAAGAAAACCCTTTTCTTGTTCAGTCCTTTGCTGTATGAGGAGATGTCTCCCCTGTTTCCTGATTTGGGGGTATTTTCCTTTTCTAGTCCACCTACCATACTTTGAGAACTTTTTTTTTTTATGTTTTTATTTTTGAGAGAGAGAGAGAGAGACAGCATGAGCAGGGCAGGATTAGAGAGAGAGGGAAACACAGAATCCAAAGCATAAATGTGAGTGGTGGAGGGGCAGAGAGAAAGAGGGAGGGATGGAGGGAGGGAGGGAGGGAGAGAGGGAAAGAGAGAGAGAGAGAGAGAGAGACAGAGACAGAGACAGAGAGAGAGACAGAGAGAGAGAGAGAGAGAGAGAGAGAGAGAATCCCAAGCAGGTTCCATGCTGTCAGTGCAGAGCCAGACAGAGGGCTCAATCTCATAAACCACGAGATCATTACCTGAGTCAAAATCAACAGATGCTCAACAGACTGCACCTGGGTGGCCCCCATACTTTGAGATTTCTATTCTCCTTGTTCCCTATTATCTGGACTGATTGAAGGGTCTTTTGACTTTCATTCCTTTGCCATAAATGTGGGCTGACTGTACCTCTCTTCAGTTGAGGTTAAATGTCTGTATAGCATCCCCATCAATCTTTGCTATGCTAACCTATGACCAGATACCAGTACAATCCCATAGTACTCACAGCAGACACAAAAGGGCCTAGCTGATTTTACTTAAAAGAAGTGGGGGAGGGGATGGAGGGAGGTAAACTTGTATATCCAGTTGTCAATGCGTCAGTCCATTATATGGGTTAAATGATCAGATCCTAAACCAGTTTATTCAGTAGGTCACCTTAGGTTTTATTTTGTAACATTAGGATTAACCACAACATGTTGAAAAAGAAAAAAAATCCATCAGCTTAGTATTTTTTTTCCTAATGAAAAAAGAAAAGATTGTATCTACTTGGAAGAGAAAAATCATAAGCATAGGCCCCATTGGAACGATTCTCCTTAAATCTAAAAGTAGGAACAAGCCACTGATTTTTACATGGTGCTATTGAGTTTGTTTTCTACTGTTTTTAATCAAATTTTGTACTCCTGTGACCCTACTGGACATGTCTAGCATACTTTTCCTCTGTGATCATGAGGCACATTCTCTCCAACTATATCACATTGGACTTCTGTGCTCTCAACACTCATTGAACTGACTCCTATATTGAATCCATTATTTTGAATATATATATATATATATATATATAGAGAGAGAGAGAGAGAGAGAGAGAGACTATATATTGAATCTCGTATATTGAATCTGACGCATATATTGAATCCAATTTTTAAAGCAATTACACCATGATCTTTATGAAAACACATTTTATGTTTAACTTAAACATGAGATGATTTCATGGAAGAGATTAGCGTGCTCTAAACAGACCCAGAAGTGCCTTGCTGTGTTAAAAAGGACATTTTGGCCTAGGATCAGTATCTGATTTCCATTGTTTAAAATCACCCATTGTGTTGTGGGGAAGAGCACTGGGTGTTAAATGGAAACCAATTTGACAATAAACTGTTAAAATCAAATCAAATCAAAAAATAAAATCACCCTTGTGATCTTCTTTGGGGAGATGAGATGCTAAATTATTTTTGTCTCTTGACAGATTTAGCGATGCAATTGAATCAGGGAAAATTTGAGTATAATGGATCGTGCGGGTGAGTAATGTGATTTAAACTGTTGTCACCGTGTTCCTGAACTCCATACTATGGCAATAATGAAACTGTGTCATTTTTAATTAGGGGCTGTTCAATTTAAGCTAGGTTTGAGGGATGGGATAGAAACAAATGAAATCCCTAGATAGATTCTACTCAAGTATACATTCTTCATCTACTCCATCTACCCAGTTCACTAAGCAGATTGTCAAAAAGTTTTTTGAAAACGAAACTGAATCATAAGTTAAACAATTTATCATACCCACTCTAGAGTTTAATTCTCTCACTTTTAAGTTCAGGAGTGTAGGTTTTTACAGCTACGGCAGAGAATGATCCCTGCTCATTTGGACATTACCTGGAAATATGAATATTCACTATACGTATTTTGCCTCGGACCAAGAGAGGAGTGAAGTTGATTTAGTGTGTAATGAAGTCACGGGTATGGATTTGAATTTACACACCTAGGCAGAAAGCTTGTCCTGCCTTGATCGTTTTGCATGTCTTGTAAATAGCAGTTGCCAAAAAAATAATGCTGTGTATATTCTTCTAGTTTACTTTACTGGCATTCTTTAAAGTCTGTGAACCACGGAGTGAAATAGGAGATGTTAATTTTTCATCTGTAGAGATGAAAAAACACCTGTGTGGCCACTGTTTTCCCCTCCATGCATCTGTCCCGGGGCCTCTAAATTAATCCAGCCAGGTGCCATCCCATCCTAATACTCATGTCGGGAGGTTCTTGCCCTCCCTGGTGGAATGCCTCACTTCTATCACAAAAAAAAACAACAGTCAGGATGAAAATTTTCAGCAGTTGTGGGTTCAGAGTGCACACTCACATCTCTTCCTGCGTACCAGCTGCTTCCCTGCCAGCATACCCACACCCCTGCGTGACAGGCCTCCTCTCTGACGGCCCACCCAGTACGCATGCAGCTGGGAAGAACGTTATATTTTCCTCTGCTGTGTGCTTTGAAAGAAATTAAAATTGTACACCTTAAACTAATACGTTCTAGGTCAGTGATAAAAGAAAATAAAAACTATGTCGTTCAAAGAAAACCACTAAATACACATTCCAGAGTTTTTTAAAGCTGTTTTGTTGCTTTAATGCAAGGTGTTCATAACCAGGAGATTGTGCCAATAAATTGATGGATGCGCCCCCAGTGGCAGGCTGAGGCAGGGAGGCTGCAGGGGCAGGTGCGGCGTGGGGGGTTAAAGCTCAAGTCCAAAGCCATCTTTGAGCCCCAGCTCCTGGGCATGCCAGCCGCATCGCCCGGGCAGGTGTGTGAGGCTCTGGGCCCCGATCCTCTGCTGGATAAAATGAAGACCACAACACCCACACAGGGTTGGTCGTAGTGGCTTGGTCAGGATGAATGGGAGTGTGGGTGAATATACCTCATGAACTACAAATTTCTGTGCAAAGGGAGGCTTAAGAAAAGCTTTAGACCTTATGGTCGATCACATAACTGAGGCCAGAAAAGAGTAAATAAGAGCTGTGTCCATATCAGGCCTTTACAGAGTCCTGGGAGGCATGCACTGCCCTCATGGTTCACACCAGACACCTCAGCCCTGGCGGGGCTCCCTCATTGAAACCTTCCCTGGGGTCGGTGACACTAGTTTTCCCCTTTGGCCTCAGCTGTTCGACACCTAGTACTGGAGGGGAATTGTTTCCAGATAAAGAGGTCCCACAGGACATGTATAGATGCACTCCGTTTCTTTTCAGGAGTTTTTGTTTCACCCTGGTTATGATCCGTGTCTCGTCTTTATGCACCGTTGTTTATTTTAAAGTGCACTCACAAACAAGGACAGTGTTCCCGTAGCCTGAATTCTGTGCTGAAATGTCTGAGATGATGTGACTTCTAGCCAAAGTCCCCCCAGAGGGGCTAGAAAAATAGGATGGTTCAGCAGGACAGCCCAACTTGAAGAGGCATTGACGATAGCATTCAGTCATGTGTCACCACCCCCCAATTCGTCTTGTTTCCCTACATTCATGCTGGAGGCAGAGTTTGTCATCCCCAGGGCAAAGGGAAGAAACCGTTCTCAGTTGTGTGTTTCTCTGCTCCTCCGTGATGGGGTCATCAGAGCCGGTAGATACAGGGCTGGCCACGCAGGGTGCGTCTCCGTGGAGTGAGGGCATGGTCGGTGCTCTGGCTTTCACTGTGTTTCCTCTGTCATTCTCCCACCCACCTGCGGGGTCTTTTTTAAGCCTCCTTGTTGGCTTGGCTGAGGGCTGGGTTTCTGTAAAGAGGCACTCAGTACCTTTTTAGGCTTTGTGGTGGCAAACAGTTGCTGTTTTATATAGAACATTGGCAGGCAGAGCAAACGTGTACAATTTCTGAGTCTGTCAACATTAACAAAACACTGGGAGCCTGTTTCAGGATCCCGGCCTGTTCTGTGGGCTGGTGTTTTGGGAAGTCATGCCATTGGGCTCAGAAAGTACGATTTTTAGTAGGAAAGTGAGCACTAGTTGATAACAGACTCATTTTTAAATGTGTAAAAATAGGAGGCATTTCTGTAATTCCTAATAAAACAAAATAGAGCAAATTAATTTCTCAAGTCTACAGGCTTTCAGAGAAAATTGGATGATATCAAAATAGGATGTTTTATGATTCAGAAAGGCACACTTTAGAACTTGGGTCTTGAAATCCATGATAATCTTATAGTTACAGTCAGCCATTTTGCTCTCCCATTGCAAAGGAAACAGTGGAGTGTTGAACGTTTGATACCATCTTGGGTGTGTTCAAATAGGTTGTCCGTCCTTATGACCCCATCCTCTGATTCTTATGGCTCCTGTCTAGCCACCCAGCTAAAGGCCCTTCTCTTCCTTCCTTGCCTTCTGAGGCCCTACAAAGGCCACAGAAATTCCTTGGGTCCCTGCGGTTGTCGCTGGCTTTGGCCTATGCCCTTATCGACCACACAGACCTGGAGGCTTGGAATGAATGTACTTTCTGTGCCAAAAAACACCAGACAGGACCAGCCATATAGTTTGTGGGGCCCAGTACAAAATGAAAATGAGGGCCTCCTTGTTCACAAACTATTAATAATTTCCAGAGAGCAGCTTCAGAGCATTAAACCAAACACAGAACCTTTCTGAGTTCAGAGCCTTGTGAAGCTACACAGGCCCCAGGAATGCCCGGGGGTCCCTGTGACAGACAGCCTGTGCTGCATCCACAGGCCCCCACAGGCCCAGAACTAGCACTCAGGGGCAGTCCCAAGCCAAGGTTTACCTCGTGGCCCTGTCAAACTTCTACATATTTTATTTTTTAAGTATACATACATTACGCTGAAGGCGGCCTGTTTTGGAGAATTAGACTTCGGTTTCTTGGCATTTTCTTCTGGCAATTCTTACTTTGGATCAGCTCATTGTCTGACAGATTAGTTTGCTTCTAAGCAGTTATGGAGGCAGAGAACAGGGAAGAATGTTTTTGGCATCAGGAACTCATTAGTACCCCAATTTTGTGTTTCTGGTGAGAAGAGTCCAATCAGAAATGGCTGTGCGGAGTGGGGAATACTGAATCTCCAGACGGCCATTGCCGTCTCTCAGAAGGAAGAATCCTTCATTCCCTGCAACTGGAATCCAAATGCTCCCCTTCTGGTGACAGCCAGAGACATCATCTGGGAGCTAATGTCGCCTACTTGCAGAAGCTGGTGGGCTTCCCTTGAAGTAGTGCGTGTAATATTGTAGTTTTTTCATGCTGAGCCTTCAGCTTTTGCTATGTTGTCATATTTACCAGTGACTAACACTAGCCACAAAAAAGGCCCAAATCTAAAACTCCGTGAATATAGAAAACAATCTCTTTTTGTGCAGTGAGAACTTTTAAATTGATATTTTGGGTTGCATTCCCTTGGAGACAGGTGAAAGTTCAAAATCATCTTTAATATTTGAATGGTTCTGAGAACTCTTTATATCTTTGATTTAAAAATCAGTGTGTCCCCTGGAGGTTCTTTATTGAAGATTACATTTAAGTTGTATGTGAGGTTATTTTCTATAACACTTCTCATTCAAACTTAGAAGATAGCAATGAATGACATCTCAAAACTAAAAAAAGAAAATGAGTTGGAATGTTTCTTTAAGGAGAAATGTCACACCTCAGAATCCTTTTTGGTAAAATTTTGAAAGGTAATAAATTTGATATCATCTAGAGTTAAAATTAATAAAAGTTATTCCAAAAGAATGGGAAAGATTTCATCCCTCTAGTTACGAATCTTTTACACTTAAAAGTAAACTCAGTTTTGGGGAAAATGCTCTTATTGCCCTTTATCTGCAGCTCATCTAAGTATGGAATTTTTCTATCTGTGGCTATTGGCCTTTCTAACAAAGAAAATTTTTTTAGAGAGAGGAAGTCGTCTGTTACAAGTTCAGGGCTGTTATAGAGTCTGGCTGAGGTGTGATGAAATGACTGGAACCAAAAGGCATGAGGGGCGGACATTGTGTACTTAGGTCAATTTCAAAACATTTTCCTTACTTCAGAAAGAAAGCTCACACCCTTGAGCTATCACCTCCCAAAATCCCTTGCTCCCTAACCCCAGCCTTGAGCAACCACAATCTATTCTGTCTCTACATTTGTCATTTTGTATAAATGGATTCTTATAATATATGGTCTTTTGTGACCAACTTCTTTCACTTAGCATCATGCGTTCAGGGCTTATCTGTGCTGTAGCAGGTATCAGCACTTTATTTCTTTTTACTGTTGAAAACTTTCCTGTTGTGTGGATATACCACATATTGTATATCCGTTCATCTACTGATAGACTTTTGGATTGTTTCCGTTTTTGGTTATTCCAAATAATACTCCTATAACATTCACGTAGAAGTTTTTATATAGGTATATTTGTCTTTTTCTTGGGTGTATGCTAAGAGTGAAATGGCTGAGTCATACAGTAACTCTATATTTAATTGTTGGAGGAACTGCCAGACTGTCTTCCAGAGCGCTGCGTCACTTTACATTCCCGCCAACAACGTAGGAGGGTTCCAGTTCTTGTCAACACTTCTTTCTGTGTCTGTGTCAAGACTTACTGCTATCTGACTAATTTACTATAGCCGTCCTAATGTGTGTGCACCTTTTGATTTGCATTTTTCTGATAACTAGTAATACTAAGCATCTTGTCTTCTCCTTGTTGGCCATTTGTTTCTCTTATTTGGAGAAATGTGTATGCAGATCACTTGCCCATTTTTTGACTAGGTTATTCTTTACATTTTCTAGACCCAAACCTCTTATCAGATAATACATGATTTGCAAATATTCTCTCTCATTCTGTGGCTCAATTCACTGTCTTAAAACACAAAAGTTTTTATGATAAGACTGAGTTTATTATTTTTTCTTGTTGCTGGTGCTTTTGGTGTTATAGCTAAGATCCATTGCCAAGTCCTAAAGATTTATCCCTATGTTTTATTATTTTGGCTCTTGTATGTAGGTCTTTGAGCCACCTAGAATTAATTTTTGTATATGATGTGAGAGAGGGGGCCAATGTTATTCTTTTGCATGTGGCCGTTAGAGTTTTCCCAGCATTTGTTTAAAAGAATATTCCTTCCCCCATTGACTAGTGTGGGCATCTTTGTCAAAAACCAATTGACTGTAGATCATTTGACTTTATTTCTGGATTCCCAGTTCTATCTCATTGATTTATATGTGCATCCTTATGCCAGTACCACCCTGTCTTGATTACTGTTGCTTTGTAGAAAGTTTTGAGAATTATGAGATTTTCAACTGTGTTTTTCTTGTTCCAGGTTGTTTTGGCTATTCTCAGTCCTTGAGTTTTTGTATTAATTTTAGGATCAGCATGTTGACTTCTAAAGAAGTCATTTGAGATCTGGATAGGGATTGAATCTGTAGATTAGTCTGGTGAAATAGTGCCATCTTAACCATAAGTCTTGTAGTCCGTGAACACAAGATGTTTTCCCATTTACCTAGGGTCTTCTTTACTATCTTTCAACAATACTTTGTAGTTTTCAAAGTACATGCACTTATTTTGTTAAAATGTATTCCTAACTATTTTATTCTTTTTTGGTGCTATTATAAATGGAATCTTCTTAATTTCATTTTTGGATTGTTCCTCACTGGTATATAGAAATTCAACTGATTTTTTTATATTGATTTTATATCCTGCAGCCTTGCTGAACTCATTTACTAGTTCTAATCATTTTTTAGTAGATTCCTTAGGTAGATTCCTTAAGTAGATTCTATATGCAAGATCACGTCATCTGTGAATAGAAGAAGTTTTACTTCTTTTCTTCCATGTAGGTACCTTTTGTTTCATTTCCTTGCCTAATTCTGCTGCCTAGAAATGGGGAGGTAACTACATCTTTATGTTCACCTGCCACTAACTGAGATTGTGTGGTTCTTTTGACTGTGAACATAGGCAACAATTCATAATAATATTGTGAATAATGGTACCTGTGACTCTGACAAAAAATATAAACCAGATGTCTTCATATCTCATTAGTATTATTACATATCTCACAAAATATTTTATGTATATCAGTACTTTGAAATTATAGTTATCAGCTTGGCACTATATCTCTAACTTCATGTAATAATTAAAACACAAGAAGTAGAATAGCACTCTTCATTTTTAATAACTATAGCTCATACAGTTGGTTTCTCATTGTTATCCTTTGTGTTTTATTTTGTGCATGTAAGAGTAAATATCGAAAGAGGTCCATGACATTTAAAAGTTCAAGAGAATGTAAGAGTGTCAGGAAGTCCTAGATGTCACTGAGCCTGGAATCTAAAAACCATTCCTTCTTTCCTGCTTCTCTTTAGGATTATCCTTGGGACAGGAGTAGTTTCTTCAGTCCTTAGAATCATCGGCCTAAAAACCTAGCTCCTAATTTAGAGATGGAAAAAGGAAGCACTCAGTGTCCGGGAGCATGAGTTTTACAATCTTTGTAAACACAACTAATAAGCCCTTTCATGCTTTTGTCCCACCAGGTACCTTCTCAAACCGGATTTCATGAGACGGCCCGATCGAACATTTGATCCCTTCTCTGAAACTCCTGTCGACGGGGTTATTGCAGCCACTTGCTCCGTGCAGGTAAGCCCCCTGCTCTTCACAGAATTCTATAAATGTGTATGCAGGTGGCCCTGAAAAGCCTTATGATATCACAGTACTATATTTTATGTCCAGATGCAGGATCCATGTGTTCCTCTCAGCTTTGACTCCAAACGCCCCCTCTTTTCCTTAAGAGATACATGTTGGTCACTAGTAAAACTCTTAGCTACTTTTAGCAAGACATCAGATCAAAAAGGTACCCAGTGTTGGAGGATGTAAAGCAATAGGAACTGTCATTTGTTGCTCATGAGAATGCAAAATGGTGCAGCCACTTCAGAAACCTCTGCTTACCCTGTGATCCAGCAGTCCTGCTCCTTGGTATTTACCCTAATGAATTAAGAACTTACATCCACACCAAAACCTATGCAGAGATGTTTGTAGCGTTTTGTTCCTAATTGCCAAAAACTGGAAGCAACCAAGATATCTAATGTGAATGGACACATAAGCTGTGATACATCCAGATGATGGGATATGACTCAGGGCTAACAAGAAATGAGCCATCAAGTCATGAAAACACATAAAGGAAACATAAATGCATATTACTAGGTGAAATAAACAACTGGATAGACTATATACTGTATGATTCCAACTACCTGACATTCTGAAAAAGTCAGAACCATCATTTCACAGATGTGCACAGAAGTCCAAACTCATCTTATTGTATACTTGAAATATGTACAGTTTATTGTATGCTTGTATGCTAGCTTTACCTCAAAAAACTTTCAAAATTATCAGCTACTCAATATTATGGATATGATAATGGCTACAGTCCTTTGAAAAATGTTTAAATGAAAAATAGTCTTTCCATGGCATTATAATGGATGGAATTGAATGCTGGTCTTAATAAATCTATAACACTGACCATTAACAATATTGGTAAAGGATAAGAGGCAAATGTTAGCCTTCCTTTCTTTCTTCAGTGTGTCTCTTTCCAAGACTTATAAAAGAATCCAGAAAGGTATGAGATGGCAGAATTTCAGAGCTACGATGAGATCTTAGGACATATTTGAACCCATCATTTCATTTCATAGATGTGGGCACTTAGGTGGAATTAAGCTGCTGTGGATGTGATTTCTTCGTATTATATGATTTGCTCTTTTTTTCCCTCTTTTTATAGATGGTTCTCAAAGACAGAACCTCTGTCTTAAGTTTTTTGGCACATACTAGCTGCTCAATAATGTTTTAGTTTAGTAAGCAATGAACACGTTATTTTCAAAGATCATTAAAATTTCTAAAGATGAACAGAAAATTTCTTACATCTAGATTATTCTTTGCTCTTGATAATGACGCAGACTTCTCTCTCTTCCTATTTCCATGTTGCTGTAGGTCATATCAGGTCAGTTTTTATCAGACAAGAAAATTGGTACATACGTAGAAGTGGATATGTATGGGTTGCCCACTGACACCATACGTAAGGAATTCCGAACTCGCATGGTGATGAACAACGGACTCAATCCAGTCTATAATGAAGAATCATTTGTGTTTCGGAAGGTAGGGCATTTCCAATTTGTCAGCCTCGCTCTCCTAACTTAGGGGCCACAGTTTAGTGCATAGACACTACATGACATGGGGCAGTAGGGAACCCAAAATGCCTTCTTTTTCTCTTCTTCCAGTGGATCAGTTCTATAGAGGTCATGTGGTTGTTGTTTCTGTTTGTCCTTGTCCTTTTGGCTCTCCTTTCCTCCTCCAAGGAGTCCATCTTCTGTGTGGCAATGCTCAGGATCCAGGTTCACAATCTCCTTAGAATGTGTCCTCATGAATGGACATCATCCTACATTGGAAAGTTCTTTTCTGTAAAGGCAGCAGCTGGTAACTTGCAGTGTCCCTTTAGTCAAGATGACAGGTAGAATGGTGTACCCAAGAGGCTAATAAATGTCCTTAACTAGGCCAGTTGGTATTACCCTATGCTTCCGGAAAGCATGCCACGTGTTGCCACCCCCCTAGTCTGTTTTAAACAGGTTTGGGGAAGGTTCCTAATTCTGTACCTTGATCCTAAGACCAATCATGGTCATTCTCTTTAATGATTCAGTTTTTAATCTTGTAATCATTTTTTCCCTTTGTTTCTCTTTTGTCAGTGTAAGATGTATTGAAAACTCCATGCATTGGTAGTATTGTCTCCAAGAATATCTGGTTTTCTTTTTCACTTGCTTTGTTATCCTATCCTAAATGGTTTCTTACTTCTTTGGGCACAGATTTTCCAGGTGTTTCTGCTCCATTTGAATGTCCCACAACACAGATAACTGGCCTCTTATCTTAACAAAAATGAGGATTAGCAGTTTCAGAATAGGCTAACTGGTTTACAGAAACCAGATTACAGAAGAATAGCAGTTCAGTGAAACAAGTCATTGTGAGATCCAGGCCCTCCACCATTATCCTTGCAACCCCCACTAGGAGCTGCTTTTCTACAGTCAAGGTGTGGTGTAACTTGTATACACACCTGTCATGGGCCTCCCCCCCTCCCCGGTTTTTTATAGTTTGTTGTAGCTGGATCTGTTGTCAGTGTGGCCAGTATTCTTTGGCAGAATGAACGGGCTTCTTTTCACCATAAAAGCACATTTAAGAGCAGTGTGGGTATGGTCCAGATTCCTAGAGTCAGGGCTCTTGGGAGCTGCTTTCCAAAAAAATCCATGAAAGGTACCATTCTTTGTTTGTAGGTAATCCTCCCTGACCTGGCGGTCTTGAGAATAGCCGTGTATGATGACAACAACAGGCTGATAGGCCAGAGGATTCTTCCACTGGATGGCCTCCAAGCAGGCTATCGACACATTTCTCTTCGAAATGAGGGAAATAAACCATTATCACTGCCAACAATTTTCTGCAATATTGTTCTTAAAACATATGTGCCTGATGGATTTGGAGGTAAGTGAGGATGTCCAGATTATGGGATTATAAAAAATTTCACCAATGGTTAAAAAAAAAAGTCTTTTCCTACCAGTGTGGTCAACCCTGTAGCCACAAAGAAATCAACGAAAGATCGTAACTTCAGGTTTCCTAGTTAGAAATGTAAGGCCAAGGGTAGATTATCTTTAAGGTTCTTTCATAATTTAAAATACTGTAGTTTATATGGTTTATCCGTTTTGACAAAATGTTTGTGAGGGATTTTCTTCCACCATCGTTTAAAGGAAGAAAAAGGCACAAGTAATACGGAACCATAGGTCTCAATTGGTATCACTAAAAAATTTAAACTGAACTCAGATATCAACTTGATTGGATTTTCTTTCACGTTCACCAGAGAGTTCAGTTTCACACACACAAAAATCCCAGTCATGCATCCACAGAAGACCTGTGGTGTTACTAAGGTAATCAGTGGGAGAAGACAAACCCTGGACCAAATCATGGGATTTTGCTGACACCCAAACACACTAGCTTGTCATTATCCTCAATTAAGCCCAGAACATTAAAGGAAAACAAAGATCTTCTGTATTTTCAGTGTGTTGAACCCTAAGGGAATGGTGCGGCAGTGATTTTGTCAGATTAACCAAGGGTGCAAATTCTTACTCTCTAGTCCTGGCTGGGTGACCTTGGGACAATGGCATAACCTTTCAGACCTTAATTTCCTGGCCTATAAAGATGCTCCTGCTGCCTCCCTCTTAACATTCTGGTGAAGTGCTTATCATTACAGTGTATCACATGGCAAAGCTCAGAAATCTATGCACACACGTACGTGTAGCTAACAATACAATAAAATGAATTTCTATAGTATGCTTGAACACATTACAGTTTTGTTTGGGGAATTGGGGATTATTTTATTGGTTTATCTGTTTGTTTGATTAAATAATGCTTGAGTTGCTGGTGGACAGATTTTCTCTAATCCTCAGCTTTAACAACCCAACTGCAGATTCTAGAAGTGATGTGAGCCATGAGGATTTTTCCAATCACAAAGACTCCTTCCTCCTTCTCCTTTGTTTTTCCTTTAAAAAGAAAGCCTATATTAGAAACCAGAACATACTGTAACCGATTTAAGAGCACAGAAAAAGGGGGTGCTGTGGGGCTGGTAAGTGGATAAGAAAAGAGACAGTGGACCTACAGTGTGTCTTTACGAGGCTGTGACGTCCATAGACATCAGCAGATGGTGATCAGGTGATCATGTTCCACATACTTGAGCTTAGAAGGCAGGTAGTGTATAATACCTACTACATTTTAGAAATGGTTGTATAAACAAATATGGCAGAATATATAAAGATTTTCCATCTGCATGGGTTATTTTTCAAATGGAACTCTAATTCATTTCAGGGAAAGGCACAGTTGGACTAGAAAAGGGAAATCAATGATTTGTTGAGTTCCTACTTTGTGTCAAGCACTATCTGTAGCTTCCAGAAGTTATTAAGAAGGGTTGTGGATGCATGTAGGTCTGTGCTGAAGAGACATCTGTATTTATAGTGCAGCTCACTATCCATGTCAATATTTGTGTACATATTGATTCAGATTAATCTCCTTAAAAAATAGTCTCACGTATTTTTCTTTCCTAACACATCATTATAGTCTCTTCCTTTTTATCAGAAGCATTTGAAATTTCTGTACTATGTTATCATAGTTTGATATCTGAACCTCAGATTTGATTCAGAATTCTCTGGTCATTTCTCATATAGGTTAAGAAACTGAGGACAGACACTTCAAGGACTTACCTATGAGACTTATCTGAGGTTAATAAGAATATGAGAACCATCTTTTTCTAAATTTCTGATTTTCTTTATTGCCTCTTAACTTAAAGAGTGCTTTTTATTTCATCTGCTTAACTAAGCTCCCCCATTCAGATATGAACATTTATGTGCTGAGCCAGCACAATTGGGAATCTGTAGAAGTCCCTGTTCCCTAGAACATTGATATTCTATGTTGATTCTATAGGAAAAAGCTCAAAATGAAATCACAACCTTGCATGCCAGCATTTTCTAGGGGAAAAACTATGATATATATCATCAGACTTTTATATGGCTAAGGAAAGATAATATGGATTTATCCATTCCACAGATATGTTTAGTAGGTCTTATTCTGTAAAAGGCAAAGTAGGTAAAATATATATCAGAAAGAGATTCTGACAGCGCAAAAAATAAAAGAAGGGTCATCCATGAATCCACTGCCTAGAGATAGCTCTGTTGCCATATTGGTCCCTTTGCTTTCAATTTCATTTCTTCTGTTTTAATTAAATAGATCTTACTGCACATACTCATTTGGACTCATTACTTCAGAGAGTTAATTTTTTTTCACTTAATAGACAATATTTTTCCATGTCATGAAATCAGTAATATCCATAATTTAGTTATTGAGAAACATTGAAGCCATTTCCATTTTTTTCTTATAAATAACAATGTGTAAAGCTCTGGAAATATTCACGATCATTTTCTGAAGATAAATTCTTTGACGTGGGAGGATATTTTAGGCTTCAGATACAGATACCTGGATAACCCATCAGCAGCTGGAACTTTTGTTTTTCTTTTTATTTTTTAATGTTTGTTTATTTTTGAGAGGAAAAGCAAGTGAGTGGGGGGAGGGGCAGGAAGCTGGAGGGAGGCAGAGAATCCCAAGTAGGCTCTGCACTATCAGCACAGAGCCCAATGTGGGGCTAGAACTCACAGACCCTGAGATCATGAACTGAGCCAAAGTCAAGAGTTGGATGCTTAACCAACTGAGCCACCCAGGCACCTCAGAGCTGGAGCTTTTGTTAACATTTACTAGTTTTATCAGTAAAAACAATTTCTGAGTGTATTCATTAAAAGTATTTTTCTCAAAGGAAAAGATGTAGTCAACAATTACTATTTAGTACCTACTATTTAGTACCTACTGTATAAAGTTGGGAAAGTCACATACACTTATCCTCAAAAATTGTCCTGCTGTGTACACATGTACAGGTGCATATGCATAAGGACATATCCATTATATAAGTACAGTCCATTATATAAGTGCCCACAGGGTAGCCAGAGGGTGTTTGGACTAAGAAGTGATTAATCAGAGCGGGGTTGACAGGGACTTCAGTGGCTGTTTTGCCCTTGAAAGATGAATCACAGCAGAGAGGAAAACTAACTTTCTTTCCAGACAGGGAAGCATCCCAGGCCAAAGCCTCCATAAGTAAAGTGCTGGGCTTATTTATGCATTCTGAGGAAGCTGAAATAGAGAGTAGATGGTGCTAAAACTGAAAAGTTTTGTTCCATGTTTGAGGTTGTGTCCTCAAAAGCCAGTGTTACTTGGCAAGAGGAGTGTGCTCTTCTCGTTGAATAGTTTTAACCCTTAAGGAAAATATTCACACTTTCAGGACAGTAAGTAATTTGATAAATCATCTTTTCTCGGCTTTTAGGTGAGGTCAAGTTTAGATTAGTTAGAGAAGTAAGACTTTATTTATGCCTATCCAAGCAAATGAAATCCCAACTTTTATTATTCACTGAACACTTAACCTCAGAATTATGTATTTCTTTAATCAGATAGCTAAAGCAGACAAATTTTTATGCTATAATTTCATGGAGCATTATTTGTATAAAAAAGGTCAGAAACAACCTAAGTCCATCCGTAGAGACTGGTTAAATATGGATGGCCATTCTATAGAAAACTACGCATCTATTAAAAATAATGATTTAGATCTCAGTGCTCAGGATGGAAAGATACAGTGATTTAGTACCAAGAGAAAAAGTAAATTTCAAAATGATCCCATTATTATTTACTAAGAACCTTTACTATCCATTTATACATATGCATAAAGTGGACGGAAAAAATTCTGAAAGGATATACACCGAACTATAAGAACAGTTATCTCTTTGAGAATGGGGGTAAGAGTTTAGTGGCACTGTCCACTGCATTGGGTGATGTCCAGGAACATCACAGAGAACACACTGTCCAGTAGGGCAGGACTTCACTTATTACTCCTGAGTCATTTGAATGAGAATATGTAACCTCTGTAAATTTTTAAAAATTGTATTTTGCCCTATTTTTCTATAACAGCAAGGTAATATGAAAGTAACACAAAGGAGAGTTGAAAATACATAAATATTTATTTTGAATTCAGAAGAAAAATAAAACTAAAGCAACCTATCATCCTGCTACCTAAATAATTCTTGATAACATTTTCAAATAAAAGACATGAATTCCTCAAAACAGCATAAAAATATAGAACATAAAGCATATCTGTATATATGTAAGTTAATATGTATATACATAAATGTAAGGTTTATGTATGTATATGTGTGCATCACAAACATGTATTTCCCTTTAAACTTAACCCAAAAAGATAATACAATATACCATGTTCTGTGCTTTGCTTTCTTTATGTAATATATCATGGAGATTATTCCTGCCAATGCACATAAGACTATTTTTAAAGGTTATATAATAGTCCATTATATGTATATACCACCATCTCACTATCTCTCTCTTTTTTTTTTTTTCCGGTAAGGAGGCTCCATGCCAAACATGGGGCTTGAACTCATGACCCTGAGATTGAGAGTCACATGCTGTACTCACCATAGCCAATGCTCGGTTCTGAGAAATTTTCTTTTTCCCCCCCTAGTAATGGTAGTAAAAGTAGTATCTCTTCATTTTTTACTTGGCTAATTTAAAGTTATAAATCAGATTGAGTGCATTTCATGTGTTTCTTGCTCACTTGTATTCCTCTTACCTTAAAATACTCTTACTAACCTTTGAGGGCTTACTTAAATTGAGTTTCTCTTTTTTTAAGTAATTTTTCAAAGCAAATTTTAATTAGAAGTTCCCTCCTAATTTCCAGAGTGGTCTCAAATACATCTCAATGTCTAGATAAACTTCAATGAAGGTAATGACTGGGGATTCAAACATTGAACTTTGGCCTGAAAGGGTGCTGTTTCCCTGAGGCCACTTGGCAGGTACGTGAAGATGCTGGCGGGCGCCCGCACGGCTTACTGGCTGCGTGACCCGGAAGGACCTCTGCAGAGCATTGTACATTGTCATGTCCTCATTGTGACTCGAGGGTTACAGCAATTCCCAGCTCATAGGTGAAGATCTAGCGAGTTCTTGGTACAGTGCCCGACCACAGCAACCATTCCATTCATTTCTTTATATTTCTGTTTACATTTTCTTCTCCCTAACTTCATCCTTTACTTTGTTGCAGTAAACTCTTTTGTCATAAGCAGCTTACCATCATGGGAAAAATCTCCTAATTCCATGCCGAGTACAAAATCTCAGAATTCTAATGCATTAGTAATGTGACCATGATTTTCTTTCAGCACCAGCAACTCCATGTTCTGCATGATCTTTAAATGTATTTTAAGTCTCTGTAATGTCAGGTGGGTGGCATCATTTTATAGAAACAAGGAAAATGTTCCTTTAAAGGCTTTTCTAAGTTAAGACAGTTCCCTGGGGGGAGGGCTTGGGCATTGACAGGAGCTTCTGGTCACTGATTTTAAATAGAGTTCTGTGCTGTGAGGTCACCAGAGGATGAGGAATTCCTCCCGACAGACAATTTGGTGCTTTTGCAGTTGCCCGTAATTACTTCTGCCTTCATGCATATGGTGATCTTTGGATGCCCCAGTTCCCTCACCCCATGATTTGAGTCTTGATCTAGTATGTTCCACCCTGACCCTGTTGCTCTCCTATAAGTTCCCTGTTTTCTTTCCTGTTGCCCTGTCAGACGACCGAGGCAGGGAGTTTAGTGCAACTGCTTCTCCTCCTCGTTGCTGTAGGAAGATCTCCCAAGACCCACAAGGTATACACAGAGCAAATATGGCTGCTTGAACTTCAGAGCTCTCCCCACAGATGGGTCTGTTCCTAAGCTGCATGGATGTAAAGTGTCCCTGGGCTGAAGAAGTGCGACGGCATCTCTTAACTATCAGCAACCGAACTTTGATGTGAAAACAAGTGGTAACATTTATGACAGGGATGGCTAGGAATGAATCAGAAAGGCTCCATTTAACTTCTACAGTATTATATTTCTCCTAAACGTAGAGTGAAATGGTCCTCTTGTTTATGCCCACACTCCTACACAACAGGAAAGTGCTAGGCTGGGCGCTAAGGTCACTTTTCCTTTGTCAAATCCAGTGAGCCTCGCAGTATTGGGGTTGTCTTTGCTGCCTTATCTGTAGTAGGTGCAAATGCCGCGGACATCAGTGCTTACCCACTGCAGCGGCCTTATCACTTCAGCGCTGCTCTTTGTGATGGGAAACAGTTCCAAAGCAGATGGCAGTGAAAGGAGAGTATTTCTCTCATCTCACCCACTGTTGTTTTAGATGATCTGTGTGTCTTATTGCTGAGTGGTAAGGGGAACAAAGAAGAGAGCTGATGCCATGCTTCCAGAATATGTGGCACATCAGCATTATATCTAAACGTCACTGTGAGACGTGCTGCGTGAGCCGCTCGGCACCAGTCCCTCAAGCAGCGCTTATCACTGCTCTTATAGCTGTGGGTTTTGTTTCCTCTTTTGCAGCTAGGCCCTTTTGTGCAAGGAAAGAGGAAGCAGCCCTTTTGTTTGTTGACCAGTTCCCCCTTTCCACCTGCCCTGTGATTAAAGAACCATCATCAGGGCTGGGGGTGGGTGTTTCTTGCTCTCTCTTCCCAGCATCTTACAGGGTTGCTTTCCAAACTGTCTGCAAAGATAGTGGGCTGCTGGTTACATCACATAGTTCCAGAGGAGGAACCTCATTAATCAAGATGCCATTGCTGGGCCGTGATCTCAGGATTTCCTGCTACAAGTAAAGGGTGCTCCATTTTCTCCTCTCCCTTGTGGATGCTAAAACGCTTTTTCTATCAAACATGTGTTGGAAAGTTGATTCGTGCTGCCGTGGTATCCTTATTATGGCTTCCTCTGAACTACAGAAACTGTTGGTAAGAACGCCGAGAAGAAAAGCTCCAGAGAAGGGGTCAGGATGGATTACGGAGAATTAGCTCAGGCGTTGCCAGGCAAGGTGACTTTAAACAAGCTCCTTATTGCGTCGTTCCTTGAGATGTACTGCGGAGCCCAGGAAGAGGGGGCCACATAAGCATTCCCCAGTGTCACGTGACCACAAGGCCTTTTGTCCCCCTGTACCTAAGATATCTCTTTGTATTCTAGAAATGGAATTTGGGACATGGCTAATCATTTTCTAGAGGCTAAGAGACTTCATCTAAACTCATGGTTGGGGATTTGTTGATCTATTTTAGCATCACTTTGCAGCCCTCCAGGGAACGATATATTTTTTTCTGTTACCTTTACCTCTTGATAAGATAGAAACAGTCGAGAGGAGAACAGGAGAGAATCTGAGCCAAGAGGGGACGATCCAGGCACCATGGTTGGTGTTCACCACCAAGGCACCCAAATTAAATGCCTTGAGAAGCAACAGTTAAACAAATAAGCAAACAGACCAAAGCTGGACCTCTGGTATAAAGCCAGCACGTATCTGGAAGTCTGTGCTGAGGAATTGCTATTTTCTTTTCAGTTCTCGGGAATGCTTAAATTGATGCTTCCAACTCTGGAAGTGAGGAAGGACGGGTAGGAGGGAAGGAGGAGGGAAAAAACGAATACACATAGAAAGTCTTCACCAGGAGCGACCAGACTTTTTGAAATGGCACTAAACCTAAAAATAGATGGTATTTTTTAAAAGTATATATAAGTAAAACTTCTGTTAAGTTCAGAAGAAAGAAGCAAATGAGAAGAGGCAGACTGCTTATTGTTTTTTATTTTATTTAATTTTATTTGATTTTGAAAGAAAAAGATCACTAGCAGGGTAGGGGCAGAGAGAGTAAGGAGAGAGAGAATCCCAAGCAGGCTCTGCACTGGCAGTGCTCAAACCCACAAACCACAAGATCATGACCTGAGCCAAAATCAACAGTTGGACGCTTAATCAACAGAGCCACCCAGGTGCCTCAGACTGGCTTCTTTTTAAAAAGAAAGCTTCCAGAACCTGTGCCTTGGCCTCCAGTCATCTGGGAAATTTCACCTTGCCCTTGTGGGTTCTGTAGAGTGAGAGGCTTACCTGCACCAGTCTGTACCCAGTTAGAAGGTCATTGTGCCTTGTCCCTGGACACCCCTGGCACATGAGTCGGTGTTAATCAGCATTTCACCTTCATTCTTGCCACAGCGGGTTGTCCTGTGGAGTACAGAACTACATAACCAGCCACAGTGTTCCCCCCAATACAAGGTGAGGATTCCCATGAAATGCCATATTGGCACCATAGAGAGCTAACAGGTCTGCTTGAGCATGCAAATCTTTGCAAGAATAAGTTCTTCTGAGCTGAAGGAAGGAAAAATAACATTTTCCAGTAGAGTTTATACATGCATGTAAAGGTAGGAGGTATGGGAGGGACAGCTTCTCATTCTCTGGTCATACGTTATTTTAAATGTTAATAAAAATGTTTCCTTTTTTGATATGCAGCATATTTATATATAAATGTACATATAATATGTGCACAGAATCTGAGATGTGCCAGTGGGAAACCAAGGAAGGAGGAGGCATTTGGGAATCAGTGTGTAAATCATTCTTTAAAAGTCAGGTGTATATATGGCTCTGGTCAGAGGAAAATCTAAGTTACAAAAGAAAAATTACCTAAAAGAGGCCCCGTCAGGTCTTACCTTCCTAATCCTGAGCCCTTTTGCTGAAAAGTTTGGTGGAACTACCCCAGTGGCTGCCCTCCACGTGGACATATTTACTTTAGCTGCAGAATGAGCAATGGGCACCACAAATCCCGTGTCCTAGAAGTATCTGATTTATTATTCAGAATCACCAAGAATGAAGTGCCTATCTCAAGTAACCTGCTAACCTAGGCCTTATTCCAAGTATTTTATCTTTTTGCCATCTTTCTGTCCTCTGTGATTCACTTTGAATAAGCCTTATTTCTCCTTTGTGTATTTTTGTTGCCATTTAATCAAGAACACTATTGGGTAGTATATTATAAAAATTTTAAAGGCATACATCACTGAAAAAGGCATCTCATATAGACTCAAATAATAAGGCAGGATTTCAGGATCTGGGAACATAACTCCCCAGTGGCTTCTAGAATTGTTAATATTGGTAATTGAAGATAGATTTACGTAATGATATTTATCTAACTAATGGATGAATCTGCAGCATCTTATTTTGATGCATAATTTAGGCTCTGTCTACATGATTCTACTGCAGATGTCTGATCAGAAATCTCAGCCAGTTTGTCCACGTAATACAAAGTAATATATAGCCTAGTTTACCGTGTTGTGTCACGACTGCATGTTATAAAATAGAGCACCTGTATTCAAAATCAGAATTGTACAGAATCGACCCTCAAGGCTGGGACCAAGACATAGAAACAGGAGGAATGCTCTGGGATTCAAAATATTCTTTCGTCAAGCTATGACAGGACGTTGGGAGGTCTCCAGGGGCTGGAGGATGGATGCTCCCTGTGAACAATGATAAGGCCTGTTTTATTTGAAAGCCACACCCAAGAACAGATCTCTTCACTGCTGTAACTCAAGCTGAAGATGATTCACTATGTT
The DNA here is from genome assembly GCF_006229205.1 of Suricata suricatta. NCBI lineage: Eukaryota > Metazoa > Chordata > Mammalia > Carnivora > Herpestidae > Suricata > Suricata suricatta. The sequence goes on along the minus strand of NC_043711.1, from coordinate 72,392,742 downwards.
GTCTACCTTGGATTCAGCTGCCTCTGCCTTTTGTAATTCTTGCACAGAAATTCCCAACTGACCAATGTTAACCGATAGGTAGGGACATTTCTATGCCCCTCATGCAGCAAGAAGGAGTTACTGAAGCTGAGACTCTCCCCAAATGCCAAAGATTTGTCACTGCTGATCTGTCAGGGGGGAGTAGAGAGTCCACTTTTAGGCAACAGGCTTGAGCAATGGAAACTTGAGCAAGACGGAAGGCTGTACAGCGACCACCACCAAGCAGGCGCAGACGGGCTCATTAAGTGACCACCTCGAAATGGCTATAGGCCCTAACTAACCAACGGGCTACTTAAAACCAGGCACGGTTATGAAAATTGAAAATCCCACGCATTCCTGTGCCCCCTCACCGTCACCTCCTCCTCGCAGGCAGTCTCTTTTGCTGTCCTGCCCACTGTCCCCTTGTATTCAATACATTTCTGTCTCCTTAAAAAAACAGTTTTTTCATCAGCTACCATTGGTAATCAAAGTTGCCACAACCTGGGAGACTTGAAACAACAGAAATGTATTCTTTGACCGTTCTGGAGACTAGAAGTTTGTAGTCAAAGAGTTGGCTTTTGGGGAAATCCTTCCTTGTCTCTTCCAAGCTTCCCGCGGCTCCTGGCAGGCCATCCCTTGGCTTATAGTTCCAATTCTCCATTCTCTGACTTCATCATCCCCTAGCCTTTTTTTCTCTTTGCCTCTGTGTGTCTTCTCCTCATCTTCTAAGGGCCCCAATCATTGGACTTAGAGCCTACCCTAATCCAGTGCGATCTCAGTCCTTAGCTAATTACATACATGAAGACACTATTTCCCAATAAGGTCACATTCTGAAATGCCAGGCAGTCATGAATTTTGAAGGGCATTTTTCAGCCTACTGAACCCTCTTGATTCTGCTGTATTTTCTTAGTACTCGTTTCTTCCATTAATTATTCTTAAGTAACTATTTTAAAGCTTATTAGGAACATACCTTGTTAGTAATGCTCATCAAGTATTTAAGTTGCTCTCTTGTATCTGAACCACTAGTTTTCTGTTAAAAGAAAATGATAAATCTGTTTTTTTACTAACCTATTTCTGACAAAGTCATCTTTCATAAAAAGAAAAAAACTTGTGGGGCACCCGGTGGCTCAGTCAGTTAAACATCCGGTTTGGCTCAGGTCATGATCTCACGGTTTGTGGGTTTGAGCCTCTGTGTCAGCACAGAGCCTGGATCCTGCTTCAAATTCTGTGTCTCCCTCTCTGCCTCCCTACCCCCCACTTCTCTCTCTCAACAATAAACATTAAAGAAACAAAACACTTGGAAGTCCATCTAAATAGCTGGCAGTAGAGAATAGTTTGGTACGTAAACTCAGTGGGACATTAATTCATTCACTAAAAGTAATTTTTAAAGCTTGACGCACGTGGGTGGCTCAGTTGGTTAAGCATCCGACTTTGGCTCAGGTCATGAATTCGAGTCCTGCATCAGGCTCTGTGCTGACAGCTCAGAGCCTGGAGCCTCTGCTCTCCACTGTGCCCCCCCCAACTCTTGTGTGTGCTCACTTGCTCTCTCAAAAATAAATAAACATCAGAATAAATAAATAAAATATACAGGTATAACCTAATAAATGAAAAAAGGCAGATTGGGTAATTTCAGGTAAACCATGTAAAATAGGTATTCATGTGGAAAAAATTACACAAGAATATACAAAAATGAAAGTAGCTTGATTAGTTGGAAGGGTTATGGATCATTTTACCCTCTAAGGGCTTTAATGGTTTTATAATGGCCTTTAAGTGATTGAAGCATTATCTTTTATTCCTACTGAAAAGACTACCAGTAACCTCTCAAAAATGCCATATACACACCAGGCCCTCAAACTGATAGTTTACTGTTAAAGATAAGCATGTTGTTTCCAAACAAGCCAGCCCTATGGGTCACCCACTGAGATGTGCCAGTGGGAAACCAAGGCAAAGCATATCCAACGGGGACGTGTGCAGGGAGGCCTACACCAGGTAAGCCTTCTCCAAGTGAAGAGCAAGGGTTCGGGGGGCATGGTTTGAGTTTCACCTTGCCCCCTATCAGTGTGGACAGGTGGAAGGAGGAGGCATTTGGGAATCAGACACAGAGGGACTAAGAGCTCTGGGCCAACTCAGTGAGTTTAGACCACAAGTGGGACAATCAGGGCTTGTCTACCTCCATGTTACCCGTGTGCAGTCACAGGACCTCCTCTGGAATATTCTTAGAAAAAGAAAGTCAAGCCCAAATGACACATCAGGGAAATATTGATCTTCAGAATGTGGGACATTTCATAGGACACCTGGTCTGTCTCCTCAACAAATCTACGCATTGTGAAAAATAAATAGTAGCAGAGATGCGTGTAAAGTAAATTTAAGAGACATAGTTATCAGACATAGTATGGACTCTCTTATCTTGATTCAAACAAATTAATTGTAAATAGGGAAAATACTAAAATGGGCTATTTATTATAGTAAGTAATTACTGCCAGTTTTCTTGAATAAAGTGTTGGTATGGTTGGTTCTGAAAGAAAATGTGCTCTTTTAGAGATGCATAGAGCAGTAATTAGGAATGAAATACTATAATGTCTGGAATTTGCCTCAAAATATGTCAGCAGAGAGGAGAAAGAAAGAAAAAAGGATGATAGATGAAGGAAATGTAGTAGACTGTTTATAACTGTTAGGTCTTCATCCGTATCTGGGGGTTATTTTACCTTTCTCTCCACTGTTGTGTATCTTTGAAAATGTTCACAACTCAGGAACTTAAAATAGGTAAATATTTTCCTAGAATATTAACTTCCAAAAAATGATTATTATTTTTCTTAAGCAAGATTCAAGAGCTAATTTGTTCACATTTCCTATTAGGAGAAAAAGTTCTTAGGGACATAAGTGATAACTGGATTTAGACCTTCTCATATACCCCTGGTAGGAGGAAATAATGCAACTCCTTTGGAGGTCAGTTTGGCAGTAACTACCAAAAGAACAAATACCCTTACCCATTATCCTAGCATCTAGGCATTTGTGCTGTGGACATTGCAAATATATCTAGGAGATGTTCAAGGACATTACTGCAGTACTCTTCATAATAGCAAAGAATTGGAAGTAATCTAACAGTGTGTCAATAAGGAACTGTTACAGAAACTAAAGCCATTCAGAAAATGGCAGTCCTTAAAAGTGATGTATTAGATCTCTGCTAATGATACAGGAAGCTAATGATTCCAAGATATGTGAAGTGTCAGAATACAAAATAGGTTCAGAAAACAGTGAAGCCATTTGTAATTCCCAAAAGTATATACAAGAAATGGATAACAATATATACTGGCTATAGGAATGTCAGGGGAGGTGATTTTTGTATGTTATATGTTTGAATATTTATCATGTGCATGTATTTTCTATTATAAGAAGGAAAAAATTAAACTGAAAAATATTATGTTAAGAATGTAATTAGTAACCTGATTTTACTGGAAGAAATTGATACACATACAATTTTTGAAATGTGGAAATTATGTACTGTTTTAAGGTAATGAGAGTAATTGTCGTTTCTATAGTATTGGCAAATGCAAAATTACATGAGATTTTGCTAGAAAGTACTTGAGACTCTTCAAATGACATTAAATAAAAAATGTAAATTTATTGATTTTATTTACGAGATGTAGCTGAGAACTGGGGAAATACTTTAACTACCATGGAACCAAACTTGCTTAAAATATGTATTTGCCTTATCTAAATTAAGACTTAGATACTGCATGTTACTATGTTCCAAGTACTTTTTACATTTATCATCTCACCAAACATTCCTAGTACACCTTCACGGTGGGTGGTATCAGCCCTAATTTTCAAATAAAACACAGTTGAGGACATGAATCAACCTGCTCAGAGTCACACAAATTAGTCAATAACCCAAGGCAATTGACTTTCCCTGCCATGCAGTCATCTTTATTTGGGGGAAAACCCAAAAAGAAAATAGGAGAAAGTCAACTGGCCTTTGATCCTTGCTTTACTTATTTCTTATTTCCTGTAACTGTGCTTTCTAAACTTTGTCTCATTTCCTAGGAGAAGGTACTTAACAGAAGACATAACCAGGGTCCAGGATTATGAATTGTTTATTAGCTGAATTTTCTTGGATGCTTATAGTAAGACAGAATCAATAGCTCACTGGCTTTTTTCTTTCCTTTAGATATTGTGGATGCTTTATCAGATCCAAAGAAATTTCTTTCCATTACGGAAAAGAGAGCAGACCAAATGAGAGCTATGGGCATTGAAACTGTAAGTAGCAGTTGACTGAAGACCCAGCTGACTAAAGACAGCCAGATTGGGGAAGTTTGGTGGTCAGTGATGACAGGAACAAGACAAAGTGATAAATTAATACAGCAGACTTGAAGAAGGTTTTTAAAACTGAACTCATCCGTTCAACAGAGTAGTTTCAAGGGTCTGTAAAAGTGTAGCCTACTTAATAAATGGAAATTGATGATGCTCAGGAATTTTTTTTAAACTTTTATTTATTTTTTAATAGTTTATTATCAGATTGGTTTCCATATAACACCCAATGCTTCTCCCCACAAGTGCCCCCCACCATGACCATCACCCTCCCCGTCCCCCTTCAGTCCATGGTTCGTTTTCAGTATTCAGTAATCTCCCTTGATCTGTATCCCTCACTCTCCCCCGCTCTCTTTCCCTCTCCCTCTCCCCATGGTCCCCTGCCAGGT
>NC_043711.1:72347850-72387927 GCF_006229205.1 Suricata suricatta | reverse complement strand
GTCCATCCACTTTCCTACAAATGCCCATATTTCATTCTTCCTCATTGCCATATAGTACTCCATTGTATGTGTGTATATATATATATATATATATATATATATATATATATATATATACACACACCACATCGTCTTGATCCATTCATCAGTTGATGGACATTTAGGCTCTTTCCATGATTTGGCTATTGTAGAAAGTGCCACTATGAACATAGGGGTACATGTGCTCCTATGCATCAGCACTTCTGTATTCCTTGGGTGAATCCCTAGCAGTGCTATTGCTGGGTCATAGGGGAGTTCTAGTGATAGTTTTTTGATGAACCTCCACGCTTTTCCAGAGTGGCTGCACCAGTTTACATTCCCCCCAACAGTGTAGGAGGGTGCCCATTTCTCCACATCCTCGCCAGCATCTATAGTCTCTTGATTTGTTTATTTTAGCGACTCTGACCAGTGTGAAGTGGTATCTCAGTGTGGTTTTGATTTGAATTTCCCTGATGATGAGTGACGCTGGATGCTCAGGAATGTTTAAAGTACAAGATGCTTTTATGATACACTAAAATACCAGCTAACCCAATGCAGAGAATTAATGAAATTGACATTCACATTTCTTTGTTGTTTATCAGTCTTGCATCCAACCTTCTCCCATGTCAGTGCATACTTGTATTGTTTCTTTTGTTTTTAAAGCTCCCTTTACCATATCCTGCTTGTAAGAGTTGCATCTTTTCTCCTGCCAGGCAAAGACTGTTAAGAGAGTCGTAGGGGAGTTTTTGAGTGGTTCAGACTGAATTCAGTAAGATAGAGAAGGCGTCGGCCAGTTGAACGCAAAGTGTCATACATCCAGGTTAATATAAACATTTCTGCTCCAGAGTGACATAGCAGACGTGCCCAGTGATACTTCTAAGAATGACAAGAAAGGAAAGGCCAACACTGCCAAAGCCAACGTGACCCCGCAGAGCAGCTCCGAGCTCAGACCAACCACCACGGCAGCCCTGGGGTCTGGAGTGGAAGCCAAGAAAGGTAAAGGGGGAGATGTTTGGGCTCCTTGTCTGTTCTGGAAATTTTAGAGTCTTTTTGAAGGGGCTTTTGTGAAGATTATTAGAGTTGCTAATTCTGCACATTTTGATTGCCCTGTAAAAGCCCAGAGCAGCATGCTTCTTGCAGATTGGACTGACTGCTTGGTCTTCCTGAGTGTTTAACCAGGAGGCAACATTTATATCTCATCTCCTAGATCCCCTGCACCTTGGAACCCTGGGTACAATATCCATTGTCTTGGGAAATGTTTAAATTCTGTCTCCTTGATGAAAAGAATTTCCACACAATGAACTTGACTGACTCATCCCCATGTTCTTCTGCCTTCTAGACAGGCAGTGGGCTCATGAACCGACAGAATCATCATGTTCTGGTATTTCTAGATTGCCTGATTGGCAGTTTGCCCCCATGGGTAGATGTTTAGCATCCATGATTATTTGTGAAATTATCAGATGGGCATTTGAAGGCCAATTCTATATGGTTACCTGCGTGTGAAATAAGATATCCTAAGAGGTGTCACCACAAAGAATGATGTGCCCCATGTGCTAATATTCAACCGGTATGTAGGGACACAACCATATTGGTTATTTAAAGTTGATTTCCATGCTTACTGGCTGGACTTTATTCTGATTGGATGGTGCCCATCTCACACTGGTAGTTAAACATTTTGAATGTCCTCCTTGATCATGAATCATTTACTAAACTCACTCTTCTTTCTGTGATAAGAATTTTTTTTGAATGGTTTTTTACTCAGTATGTATATTTCCCACTTATGTGTGAATTTACGGTGCTCAATGTTAGGAAATCAAGTTGTTTGTACACTTAAATACACGCAGTGCTACAGTTAAGGTAAGAAATGACAGGCTTTTCCAAACCAAGGCAGCATAGTAATTTAGCAGGAAACTAAGAGTGCATGGAGCTTTGTGTAACAAATTAGAAAATGAGACTTCACAAAAGTAGCCCAAATTGTACTTTGCCTGCAGCTGTTTGTCTGTTCTTCCCCTGGAGAAATGAGCAAGCTCAGGATGCAGGCTTTGGGCATTCCATGCCAGTACTGGTCATTATTAACATTAGCCAGTCAAACAGAGAGACAGTAGAAAATGGGAGAGCTTTTATTTAAAGTGCTTGTATCATGCCCCCTAGTACATAAAGAAATTAGTAAGTATAGTAAGTCAAGTGGCCTGAAAAATTGTAGTGTGACCAGCTTACAGAAGACAAAAGCAATCCTAGTTCTAGAAGGGAACATGCCTGTGTTTAGAACTCGCTCACCCCTGGTTCCAAACAAGATTTGAGGGAGCCAAGCATCTCTCATTTCCAGTCCAGTCTCCTCAACAGGCACCCTGAGAAAGAGGGTCTACATGCTGTTTCCTTCTGAAAGGAAAATTATTTATTCATGAAAATTGGAAACCTACTCAAGTGACATTACCAGGTTCTGTGAGAAATGCCTTCACACCTTCAGGAGGTAATGTAGGACAGCATCCCACACAAGAACCAGGCCAGGCAAGTAGTTTATTTGGGGGGTACAGTGTACACAGGTAGGGGCTTGGGGAGGTGACACAAGGTCGAGAAGGTAGCCAGTAATCAAGGTGCTCAGGCTGCATTGAGCCACCTGAAGCTCGGTGCCCCTGGAAACACTCTGAGGGCTGGTGTTGGACACTCACCTCAGAGGCATCCTTCTGGACGGGCAGGGAAGTGTATACTTGGACTACAGTCAGCCTTTTGTTGAGAGCCACTGCAGGAGGGATCAATTCCCTAATGATTCTAGATTGACCCAAGGATGGTAAAGCATATTTTGGAGGGAGAGTCCTCAGGTAACTTCCTCAGGCATGGAAATGCAGGTGCTGGCAGTTGGAAGTCAACCAGAGTGGCCTGGTGGGAGAGAGAGCAGGGTGTACAGTCTGAGCCTGCGGAATTTGCTGCCCACATCTATGGAGGTGAGAAAGTTCTAATGGTTTCTCTTAGACACACAGCCAGACAGCAGTAACTGCCTAGTGTTTAATTTCCTCTTTAGGAATAAGGAATTAAGAAAACTAAACTAGTTGACCTACAAATTACAGCTTGGGAGAAAACAAGTTATTTTTAAGCTTTGTTAAGAAGAACAAAAACTTTACGTAGTGAACCTTCATTTAGCCAAAATCTTTGGAGCCCAAAGTATAGTATGGTTACATGCACACCAGGGAAGCTTGTAGAGCTGCACTGGCCAGTGCAGTAGCCACCCACCACATGTGGCTATCTAAATTTAAACTTAAAAATTAACCCTTGGGGCACCTGCGTGGCTCAGTCAGTTGAGTGTCCAACTTCAGCTCAGGTCATGGTCTCGTGGTCCATGTGTTCAAGCCCAACGTTGGGCTCCGTGCTGACAACTCAGAGCCTGGAGCCTGCTTTGGAGCTTTGGATCCTCTCTCTCTCTCTCTCTCTCTCTCTCTCTCTCTCTGCCCCTCTCCTGCTCCTATTCTCTCTCTGTCTCTCAAAAGTGAACAAACATTTTAAAAAATTAAACAAAAAAAATTAACCCTTGAACTCCTCACCTGCACTAGCCACATTTCAGGTAGCTAGTGGCTCTTCGTCATTGGACAGCTGATAGATATGGAACATGGCCACTGTTGCCAAAAGTTCTACTAGACCCACTTCTGTAGGCTGACAGAGAGAACTGCACATGGACCCATCCTGGTTCTGTGGAGTGTGGGTTTTTCCTGGCTAAGTCGTTTATAGAAACTATGATCTTTACAAGTTGTTTCTGTCTTTCTCAAAAAAATGCAAAAGCCAAGTTCATGTTTCCATAGGTTTCTGTTCATCAAGATTGACTTTAACCAAGACCAAAAAAGAAGTCTCACTGGACTAGTTCAACTCTTTACATTTGTTAGCTCTCTGGAGGACCTTGCATGGACTGCAATACTCTGTTCATTTTACAGAAGAGAACAAAGCTGGGAAGCCAGGATTCACTGCCTCCCACTCTCGACAGTAAAGCAGGGAGTTAGCTTATATGTCAGACATAGGAGATCAGGGAGTAACCCCATGTTCCTGGGACACCCTTGTCATAAATGTTATAGGTCACAGGATTGATTCCTCCTAGCCAGGACTCCTTTTCCCACCCTCCTACCCTCACATGGGTTTTGCACATCTTCTTAAAATAAATAAAACTGAAAAACAGAAGCCTGGGACTCGGTCCTATCCTATGAATATCTCATACCTAGTTTTGGGGATTCTAATGGAAATCAGTTACAGTATAGGACACACATTCATTCATTTGTCTAAGATGAAAAATCTGCAGTCAAACAAAATGTTTGGGGATTCTTCTACAACTGTGGTTGCCATGACGACACCTGGCCTAGCATCACTCCAGTAACAGGGTAATTTAGTATGTTACTCCAAGTCCTCATGACTGCATCCTGTATTAAAATGGTTCGAATTCAGAATTTCCTATATGTTGAAGGCATGGCTGCACTCCATAGCATATTGCTTCAAAATTAGATTTGGTAAAAGCTGGGGAAAAAAATGTCTTGTTCTTTGATGATGATCAGGTGAGAAAAGAGCTGGGAGGTAGTTGACTGGTACGTACAGGGATGAAAGTAGTGTAAATAGATGCTGTGGTGCCTGATCAGATGTCCTTTGTGGGTTTGGCACCCCGACCCCCCAGCTGCTATGTGTGTTGGGTGATTTCAAATCACAACTGCAACCCTCTCAGAGGATCACCCTCTCAGACTGTGGGGGACCCCTTGTCTGGAAATGCCTGGAAGGTTTTGTCCAACCTCTGAAGCCATTGGCTGACTATTAGGGTGCTGTCTTCCTACCTCGAAGTAGAACAACTCCAGAGGGCCATGTATCCTAAAGAGCCCTCTGAAGGTCAGACTGAGGTTGGATTTCTGCTAGAAATACACCCTACCTTCTTCCTCCACCCTGTTCTGCTTCTCTTGCTGCCCTAAGGGTTTCTCCTGAGCGCCTTTGCTCAGTATGTCGTGCGCGCACGGAACCAGCTCAGGCTCTGCTTGTCAGGAACCTGAACTAAGACGATAAGCTTGCCAATTGTCTAGCTAATTGCTTTGTAATAAGAAATTAAGATGCTTATATCCGTAACATTACACGTAAAGCTGCTTCCCAGTCTTTAGATGAGATTTCAAAATGATGAATTTTATATTATGAGTTATTCTCTTTAATTCTTAATATACACAGTGCTTTAATTTTTTTTAAGGTATTGAACTTATCCCTCAAGTGAGGATAGAAGATTTAAAGCAGATGAAGGTAAATTTGCTCATTTTACAAGCACTCTTCTATTACGCATACCAGATATGTTCATCGTGGCTACAAAAAATTGATTTTGTACCCTCTTTGCTTCTTTCACAGGCTTACTTGAAGCACTTAAAGAAACAACAGAAGGAGCTAAATTCTTTAAAGAAGAAACATGCTAAGGTACATTGTACTGAGTGTGTGTGCGTGTGTGTGTGATTTCGTTTGCCGGTCTGTCCTGACTTTTAGCTCTCAGATGAAAACCTCAAGCTATTATTTTGCATGATGGAGCAGTGATTTCTTCACAGGCAAAAACATGGCTTAGAAACTGACACCAACCAACTGGACAGTAGTGCCTTGATCTTAAATGAAGTTAAAAAAGAGAATCCATTTGAGATTGGTTGTCACTGATTTATACTCTACATTTCTAACAGTTACCTCAAAAGCATAACAAAGCTTCACCCATTTAAAAAATGGCTAATAATCACGGGGCGCCTTGGTGGCACAGTCGGTTGGGCATCTGACTCTTGATCTCAGCTCAGGTTATGATCTCCTAGTTGTTGAGTTTGAGCCCCACGTTGCCATCAGTGCGGAGCCTGCTTGGGATTCTGTCTCTCCTTCTCTCTGCCCCTCCCCCAGCCTGTGCCTGCTTGCTCTCTCACGTCCTCTCTGTCTGTCTCTCAAAATGAATAAACTTTAAAAATTGTTTAATAATCAGACTTTATCTAAAATAGTGGGCCTAAAGGCACCTGGGTGGCTCAGTTGGTTAAGTGTCTGACTTTGGCTCAGGTCATGTTCTCACAGTCCATGTGTCCAAGCCCTGCGTTGGTCTGTGCTGACAGCTCAGAGTCTAGAGACTGCTTCAGATTCTGTGTCTCCCTCTCTCTCTGCCCCTCCCCTGCTCACACTCTGTCTCTCAAAAATGAATAAATGTTAAAAAAATTTTAAATAGTGGGCCCTAGACAGACCCTTGAAAACCAGCTCAGTCTCCCCCTAGAAGCACCAAAATCCCCTGGGTCTCTGACATGTCATTTGCCACACACAGGGCACGGAGGGAGGTGCTAGCCAGCTATGACTTTCTTACCCACGGCTCCCAGAGAGAAGGCTTTTCTCACTTTCCCCATTATGTAAACTCTGCTCAGTGGCCTACTTCTGAAATAGAGTTGTTTTTCCTCTTTGCCCATAAGAAGAGGGTTTTTTTGACAGTGATCGTGAGGAATTCTAAGAGCTGGTTGCAAATTTAAGAGAAGAGCAACAGCTGGCCTCAAGAGCTCTCGTGTGGGTCGAACACTTCCCAGCACTCCGGTGTCATCCTGCTCCCAGTCACTCCTCCCAGAGAAAGGAGGAAAACACGATACCTCTTTCCTTCTAAGATGGATCGTGACAACCACTGGGGCTGGAAGGTAATTTGTGCATTCATCCACTAAGGGCAGCCAGAGCAAGAGAAGCTTAATTTCTTAGCTTGAAAGGACTTCAGAGTTCTTTTAAACTCATCTTGAGGTCCACCTCTCTGTTCTGTGACTCAGACCTCGAACCGAGGCATATCCTGTAGAGCTGGACTTTAATAATATATCTCTGAATCACTCCAGATAGTAAAAGTGCAGAGCTCGTGAGGCACCTGGGTGGCTCAGGCAGTTAAGCATCCTACTTTTGTTTTCAGCTCAGGTCATGATCTCGTGGTTTGTGAGTTCGAGCCCTGCATTGGGCTCTGCACAGGCAGTACAGAACCAGCTTGGGATTCTCTCTCTCTCTCCCTCTCTATCTGTCCCTCCCCGTGCTCGTGTGTGCAAGCTCTCGCTCTCTTTCATGCGCGAGCACTCTCTCTCTCTCTCAAAATAATCATTTTTAAACTTTTTAAAATTTTTTAATGCAGAGCTTGTGGCCTAGATTTAAGTTTGTGCTTCTTTGAGAAACTCAGCTGCTAATGAGTCTCATTTGCTTACTTTGAACACACCTTTTATAATTCACCACATAATCTACATTTGTTAAAAATGCATTTCAGGGGTGCTTGGGTGGCTCGGTTGAGCATCTGACTCTTGATTTTGGCTCAGGTCATGATTCCAGAGTCGTTGGATCGAGCCCTGTGTTAGGCTCTGTGCTCAGTGTGGAGCCTGCTTGGGATTCTCTCTCTCTCTCTGCCCCTTCCCCTGCTTGAGCTTTCTCTTACCCTCTAAAATTAAAAAATGAAGTTCATCTATTTTAACTGTCTAAGAGTTTTGCAAATAATTTCAAATAATTAGAGCTTCCTGTCTATAAATCTCCTGTAATTTTTCAGTCTATACTATTTTACTAGTATTTTCCATGGTCTCATCTGAACTACCTTCTGAGATGAAGGATTTCCATGAATACCTACTAGCCTAATATATACTGAGGACCACTCTGCGAACATACTTGTCTTTAAATCTGAAAAAGGAAAAACCAGTAAAGGAGGGGGGAAGGATAGGTATCTCTTTCCATTCAACACTTAGTGCCTCATCTCCATTTGAACTTGCTTATGCTAACACTGATTTTTCTGTCAGTACTTTCAAATGGTAAAGCTAGCTAACTTATATTGAAGTTTACCTAAGCACTTACTTGTAGGCATTCCTGTAACAATTATATAAAGGAGTACTATATTAATTTTGATCAGGAGTTCTGAATAGAAGTTCTCCTATTTTTCCAAATAATGAAGTACTGCCAAATGTACTGACCTAAAACATCAGCCGTTTATTAGCTCATGATTTTGTGGGTCAGCCGTTGGGGCTGCTTCGGCTGGATGATCAGCTGGGTTCACTCCTGCATCTGGTGTCACGGGCCAGTTTGGCTGGGAGTGGGGGGCACTGGCTGATTTAGGAGGGCCTCTGCTGAGCCACTTCCTCTCTACCTTATGTGGCCTCTCACCTTCAGCCTGGCTGTGATTCACTTGGTAAGAGGCCAAGCAGAAGCACACAAGGTTTGTTGAAGCCTCAGCTCAGAATGACACATAATCCCTTCCGTCTCGTTCTCCTGGCTAAAGCAAGTCGTGAGGCAGATCCAGATTCAGGGACTGGGAATTCTACTTCTTGGTAAGAGGAGCCACAAAGTCAAATTACAAAGTGGGGGTAAAGGAGGTAGATGCAGAGAGAGAAAGAATTAGGGCCATTTTTGTAAACCATCTACCAAGCATTTGTCAGAGGAGATAATTTACATTTAACGCAGCTTTACTAGATGACCTAGCCAGTATGTGAATTAAAATTCTGACTCCCGAACTCAGGTCCCTTTTTTTTGTTTCTAAGTCTTTTTGAGTATCGTTGGCCTATAATGTTAAATTAGTTCCAGGAGTGCAAGGTAGGGATTTGACAAGTTTATATGCTGGGCTGTGCTCACGACAAGTTGAACTGCATCTGTCACCATACAAGGCTATTACTGTACCGTTGAGTGTACTCCTTCTGCTGTACTTTATATTCCTGTGACCTGTTCATTCAATCTCTCACTCCCACTCACCCGCTTTGCTCATCCCCCCAACCCTGTCCTCTCTGGCAACCATCAGTCTGTATTTATAGGTCTCATTCTGCTTTTTGTTTCTTTACTCATTTGCTTTTTTTTTCGTGTTTGTTTATTTTTGAAAGAGAGAGTGAGAGCAGGGGAAGGACAGAGAGAGAGGCAGACATAAAATCCGAAGCAGGCTCTAGGCTCCAAGCTGTTAGCACAGAGCCCAGTGCAGGGCTCAAATTCACCAATCCTGAGACTGTGACTGAGTCAAAGTTGGAGGCTTAACCAACTGAGCCACCAGGCGCCCCTGTTTTTGGTGTTTTTAGATCCCATATAAGTGAAACCATGCGGTATTTTTCTTTCTCTGACTTATTTCACTTAGCATAATACCCTCTAGGTTCATCCATGTTGTTGCAAATGGCATGATCTCATCTTTTTATGGCTGCATAATATTCCATCATACATACATACTTATACACATACATATGCATACACACACACACACACACACACACACACACACACACACACACAGAGTAACTCACCCTTCATCTTCCTTATCTGTCAATCAGTGGACACCTGCATTGCTTTCATATCTTGACTATTGTAACTACAGAGATGTATACATATTTCATATTTTTTCATTTGTGTTTTGAGTTAATACCCAGTAGTAGAACTCAAGTGCTTAACCACTCTACTGCATCACCTCTGAGTTTCCACACATTGATTTTTCTTTCTCACATCTTCTTGATGGTCTTAGTAAAAGGTTTTTAAAAGCCCTCATGATTCTATAAGGGCACAAATATCTTGGCTTCCTTTGGAACTATTTATTCAGCATATGATCCTTAGGCCAAGAGTTGGAGGCTTTATAAAACATGCATATCCTTGCATCTTGAGACTTCATTATCATCACCAAGAAGAGCTCTAGAAAGTAAATAAGCTCCATTCCTGCACACATTACATTTTGAGAATTGTTTCTTTAGGAATATTATTTGGCACACTTGACTGTCCCTTGACCCCTAGTGACCCCCCTATTTGCCTCCAAGCTGTAGACCAGTCCTCCTAAAAAAAAAAACAAAATTTTGACCTGTTCTCAAGCAATAGTGAGAATAAATACCCACACCCTTTCTGTGAAACAACTTCTAAACTCTTTTGAACTGTTTTGAAGCCACCTAAGATGGGGCTAATATTTGCTGCCCTAAGGCCTTATTAAGCAACTACTAAGGAGGAAACTTGGCCCAGGGTGTACCCTCCCAACCACAGCATCCGTGCGTCAACCTTGGCGGTTGGCAGCTAAGAACAGACTCCTGCCTAGTCCATGTTATTACTGCAGGGCACTCTCTGCTCTTACACATCAATTTAGGTAAATAATGCCACTTCTTAGACCTATAGGGAAGCAGAGAACCCATGAGCTAAGTTCCAGTGGCTTAAGACACAAATGTATTATGCAGAAGAAATCTTATTTTTGACCTTGAAGGGTAGCCACGGGACGGAAAACAAATTCTGGTGTAGGAGGATCTATCACTTGCAAGAGAGCCATAGAAATAAGTGTGTGAGCTGCTTATAGGATGCTAAGAAGAAAAGTCAGGGATAATGACCATTTGAACCGCAAATGAGATCAGGATGCTAGCTAACATGCCTAGATTTTGGAAAATGGCAGGGGTCAATGGCCTCTGTGGGTACAACTGGAAATCAGACTTTAATATGTCTCTCACTTTCTAGAACCACCTCTTCAATTTGAAATGGAAACTAGGCGAATGGTTTCCAAATGTCCATTAGATGAGACACAGCAAAAACGGAACTAAGCAATAGTAATTTCCCCTAATGCATGACTCACTAGAGTCCTGAAATAGGGTTTCTTTCATTAAGAAGTGGGCATACTTTTCAATTGTCTGATGCAGTCAAATCTTTAGAGCGAATAAAACTCAAAGTTGGCTAAGGATCCCCAATAACATGTTAGAGAAATAATTATAAATATTATTTAACATAAATGCCTATAGGGACCAAATAAGAAAGAAGTTGGCCAGATACAGAAAACAGAAGAGCATTCATTCCCATTCAAGAGGCAAGTCAGACTAAACTCCCACCATTGGTGCCTTGAAAGTCCTTGGGCCAGCTTCATTCTCAAAAGAGGACACATAAAATCTGGAGTCTTAGATGAACTTCCAGATCTTTAAATATTGGCCCCTAATTCAATCTTCTTTCAAAACACCATGTGGGGTTGAGGAGTGGACTTAACATTTGTAGATTGGATGCATCCATTGGGCCACCCGTTTGCAGCATCACCATCAGATGAGTCAAAGGAAATGCCTGACAGGCTAACATTTGGCATTTCAGTAAAGCTAATAATGGAAAATTTGTTCTTTGCTCTACAAGCACTTTAGCTGATAACATCAAGATTGCTGTTAAACTCATCAATTGTAATTCTTAGTAAGACCTCAGTGCCAGAGGCTATGAAGTAAAAGTTATGAATGTTATGAAGTTGAAAGGGCCAGAGACACAGCAGCCACCCACGGAGGCAGCTTAGTGGTGACCTCAGAGTTACATGCTGAGCAAACATGATTTACTCCAATTTTCCAGCAAGATCTGTGGTGCAGTCATTCACGCCCACTGTCCCATCAGTCACAAGAATGAATTGCAGCAAAAGTTTTTCGTAAAAGTAGCTGAATGTACTCTTCACTCCAATAAGAAACATACAAATTCTGCTAAAAGCTGCACATGTACTCTTCCCAAAATATTCCAATTAAGATTGACTTTTCAGTGAACACATTTAATTTTGGTACTCTTGACCTGAATGAATGAAAAAATATGTATGCCTCTTCCATAACATGTCATTTAATTAATGACCAAAGAATGAAATCAATGATAGATTTGTTCTGAGTTAAAATGGACTGAGAGATCATTCCCCAGCTCCTCCATTTTATACTTTGGGAAGCTGAAGCTTGACCCCCAGTTACACAATGATCAGTAATTAGGACCCCATTCCTTTGTAAAAGGAGAAGTTGGTATCTAGAAACCAGATTACCCCCGGACACTTCCATGATCACTGCCTACCACAAAGGAATCATTTTGAGCACATAGAGAAACATGGAGATCATTTTTCAAGACCAAGTTTCTTGTTACTTGTATTAACTGTAATCATTACAATTCAGTATGCTTCTAGTTTTCATATTATTTCTGCATACATTAGGTAACTTTGCAGTTTATAACAAACCCATGAATTAGGTTGGGCAAGTGGATCTTGTTCAGTTTTCGAATAAATAAAGTGAGGGCTGGAAAGATTAGTAGGTGTTTCACAAGGCCGCTTGGCTACTCAACAGCTGAGCTAAGACCAGAATCCAAGTCCTCTTGCTGTTTTTTTAATTCATACAGTATTTACTGAACACCTGCTATGTACCAACCTTTGTGCCCTGCCCTCACAGAGCATAATCTTACCTACTGGAATCCATCAAGAACATCTTTCTGGCACAAACAGCCTCATTCCTTGTTATCTAATTGGGTGAATAAGATTCACCAGAATATTTCCTTAAGAAAGAGTCTGTCAACTTACTTCCAAGCCTCAAAGCCTCTCCTTTTTTTGTGCTGCACTAAGATATTTAAAGAAACAACCTTTTCCACTCTTCCTTTGATACTTGCAAGAAACAGGAAAGCATAGAGATCACATAGGGAAGATTTTTAATATGTTTGAATCTGCACTTGCATGGAGCTCCTTATTGATTTGCCCAGGAGGATTAACACCTGTACTGAACGGGCATAATGCCTTTCAGTCTTAAAAGGAAGACTAATAGTGGGGCATTTTGGTAGGCTTGTTTTGTCCACAACAATGCAAGATTAGTTAAATCCATTCAAGTAAGGCTACGTTAATGTGTTGATTCCTGAGGCAGCTGATTCAGTGTGGAGGGAAGGTTTATTGATTTAATTTTCTAATTGCTGTCCCTTATCCCAAGTCACACTGTCTATATTATCATGGATATTGAACAGCATAAACATAGAATATTTTTTTTTGAGAGGCAGAGAGAGACAGCATGAGCAGGGGAGGGTCAGAGAGAGAGGGAGACACAGAATCTGAAGCAGCCTCCAGGCTCTGAGCTAGCTGTCAGCACAGAGCCCAATGCGGGGCTCGAACCCACGAACTGTGAGATCATGACCTGAGCTGAAGCCGACGCTTAACCAACTAAGCCACCCAGGCGCCCCCAAAACATATAATATTTTTAATAAGGTATAGAAGGCATTTGAAATAGGATTGATATATTTACTTTTAGTCTTAACAACCCTGTGAAGTCAGCACTGCTCTCCCTGTTATAAAGATGAACAGATCGAGAGGCTTACTGACTTGCCCCAAGATTTGAAATGGGAGAACCCATGTTGAACTCAATGCCACATCGCAAAAACCCTGGCTGAAATGTGTTTATAACACAAAGTGCCCATACATTAAGAATGTGGCTGGATTCATGAGGTGTTCCAACCGTAGATTAAGCAAGATACTGTTATATATAATTCCCTGACCCCAAATCCACAGTAAGATACCATCACCTTGGACCACCCTGTTGTCCCCATTATCATTTCCTGTTCTGAGTACCTCCCCACCAAGCACCGCCCTCCTCCACAGCTTCTCCCAAAAGCATTTATCCAACTGGACAAGAATTCCAGAAACGTACACTAATGTGTTTCCTAAAAAATACATGTATAAACAAATTATAGATCAAGTCCTATGTTAATTGATGAACAGCCTTGGGAAGTTTAGGAAATCTTGGAAAAATTAAAAATCACTCCTTTTTGGGGCACCTGGGTGACTCAGTTGGTTGAGTGTCTGACTTCGGCTCAGGTCATGATCTCAAGTTCATGGGTTTGAGCCCCACATCGGGCTCTGTGTTGGCAGCTCAGAGCCTGGAGCCTGCTTCAGATTCTGTGTGTATCCCTCTCTTTCTGCCCCTCTCCTGCTCATGATCTGTCTCTCTCTCTCTCTGTCTCTCAAAAATAAATATCAGAAAAAAATTTTTTAATCACTTCTTTTATATTTTATGAAATCTTTTAAAGACATTTACAAATTAGGTTTCCTTAAAGTCTAGCATACTTTAGGAAGAAATTCTTCTAATTATATCACTTTAAAAAATAAGTAAAGGGGGGGCATGCCTGTCTGGTCAGTCAGTTGAGCGTGCAACTCTTGATTCAACTGAGCTCATGATTGCAGGTCCTGGGATGGAGCCCCATGATGGGCTCTCTGATGAGTGTAGAATCTGCTTAAGATTCTCTCTCCCTCTGCTCCCCCACTAATGCATGCATGTGTATGTGTGCTCACCTGAGTACTCACTCGCGCTCTCGCTCTCTCTCTCTCTCTCTCTCTCTCTCTCTCTCTCTCTCTTTCTCAAATAGTAAAAGGAAATATGACTGTGAGGTTATGGAACCTGACCAACGTCTGTCCCTTCCAGTCTTCAGTGCCACCCCATCTCTCTAGTTTCTCAAGAGTAAGACTAGGATATAACATCATGTCTCACTTAGAGGTGGACATCATTGATTGTACTGATTCCTTCTTTGTTTGGCCTGCTGAGAAGCTAAGGAAATCTGACTTCAGAAAAGTCACTGGCTGTGGCCAACTTATCAGGAAGAAAGAACATTTATGGAAAATCTCTTATTTTTCAAGTGTTGTAGCCCCAAGTTCAGTGATGACATGAAGCATCCAGAGAAATATTGTAAATCTCTGTAACACTGATGGCCACGATTCCTGGACACTGCATCCTCCTTATGAATGTATCTAGATGAAGAAGCTAGGGAAAGAACCCAGTGATGAGGATTTTAAGTCAGCTAACAGCGACAACCCCACTGGCAGTTCTCACTATTGAGTCATGGTATTTAAGACCTTCCAAAACATGCTGGATATCTAGAAGCCATGTCACATGTGAATAGTTAGCATGTGAAAGAGAGAAAATATGGCAACTGAACTTAGATATTTGAGGACCAATGTGTGGAAGGGTCTGTGGACTCCTCAGGTGTCTCAGCAGAACAGAGACGAGCGGGTAGAAGTCCTGTGAAGAACGTGGATGTGTAGAAAACAGGACTTCGGGCCCATTGGTCCTGGCTTGTGGCAGGCAGGGATGCCCTCTGAGGGAGGCCTGGTCATTAGGCGGAAGCTGCGGACTCCCTTGTTGAGGGTACCCCCATTTAGGAAGCTCTTGTGTTGGGTGGGAGGCTGGAGATCCTCCAGTTCTCAGAATTGGTTACTCCTTGATTTCTAAACCAAGATTCTGGGAAAGCTAAGGAAAATCGTGCCAGCCCATCATAGGCGAAGTTTATTAACCACCAGGAAGAGTCCAGCTTGTAACTTCAGATCCTCCTTCCTCAGGAGCACAGCACCATGCAGAAGCTGCATTGCACACAAGTTGACAAAATTGTGGCACAGTATGACAAAGAGAAGTCAACGCATGAGAAAATCCTAGAGAAGGCAATGAAGAAGAAGGGGTAATGGCTCTTTATTTCCTTCTGGAGGCTTTTCACCTTTTTATATTTTGTCTTTTTCCATAGTGAAGCTGACTGTTTAGGCCAAGGAAGAACTTGGTCTTGACTTTGTGTTCATCTTTAAGACTTTTTCCTGGGAAGTAAGAGATTCATTCAGCTGAAGGCAGGGATTGAACTGGAAAAGAAGAACTTCATTCACGTTCGATAGCCATTGGTTGATTGAAACAGTAATTACATATCTCATGTTTTCCACTCAGATGGAAAACTCAGGTATCTTTAAGGTGAATGGGAGGAAAAAGGAAAGACCAGCTAAAGTTGGGAGAATTTGAAATTACAGATACCATTTGGCATTGCCATAAAATAAATAATAAGGTTGATCCACTCGTGGAGACAAAAATGCAATCTTGGTTTTTAATATTACAAGGCTCTTCAGCTCTTTTCACCACATATGACTGTTAAAGAAAACCTATCATATCATTATATTTATGTCATATGACAGATAGAAAACCTATTATATCATTATATTTATGTCATATGACAGATAGAAAACCTATCATATAAAGGATTTTGTCTAGAATTAAGCCCAGGAGAGGCTTCTTTAACACAGCAAGCTCACCAAATAGACTAAAGAGGAAGCGTATTCCATGCCAGCCCTCGAGAGGGAACAGGTTCGATGAGAGTCCTAGCATTTTTAGAATAGCGCTTCTCTCTGAGACATTCTTGGTAATATCATGAAGCGTTCTGACTTAGGCTGTAATACATCAGAGCGTGTATGCTGAAGACAAGCTCAGGCCCTGTTCTGGATTCAGCAATGCTATCGATATCCCAAAAGGAAAAAATAATCACTGAAATAAGCAGTAATGGCTGCTGGGAAGATGCTTTGTATATATTTCCTCCTCACAATAGAATAAGAAGCCAAAATTGCCCCACAATGCCAAGAAATGCTATTTTCTGCCTTGCTGGCATGTGTAAAAGACAAAAATCTGGCTTTACAACCAGAAAGAGCTTAAAAATTCACTTCAAGGCTGAGGACCTATTTTCTAGTTTTTATCTCAAATAATATTTTATTGAATAAATGAAAAATAGCCTAAAGAAAAGCAGGAACCAAAACGGAAACTCTGACAACATCCCCTTAACAATGAAATCATTGTTAGGTCTGAAGTGTCTCTTTGTGTAGTGGCTGAATGGAGTAATCATGATGTGGATATTTTGTAAGGTGTACATCTATTACTAGAAATACTCATGCTGCCCAATGAGCCATGGCCTCCCATGTTTGATGAACAAATTGTCTTCATTAGAAAGCTTTGGAGCAAAGGCTCATGGAAATGGGAAGATATCTAACATTGGCACTCATTTGTGATTTTTCCATTTTCAGGGGAAGTAATTGTCTGGAAATGAAAAAAGAAACAGAAATTAAAATTCAGACACTGACATCAGATCACAAATCTAAGGTAAGAAAATGCCTATCTTTGCAAAAGGTACTTTATAATTTTTTAAAAGCCCTGTCCAGTATAAATCAGAAATAGCAGTAACTTGGGGCTAGTCTGGGAAGTCCAGGGATCTCAGCATTCACATCTGTTCCATACTCACTGGCTTTGAGAGAGCCCTTTCATGGAATACTTTTTCCTTCATTTGTAGAAATAAGCATTTCTATGTATCTTTGTTGTCTGTTTCAGAGGCATCTAGTGAAACAGTACATTGACTAAAAGGAAATACTGTATAAAATACAGAGCATGCTTCTCTATAGAAGTAACACTAAGCGTATAACAAAAGGGGCGCTAGGTGGCTCAGTCAGTGAAGCGTCTGACTTTGGCTCAGGTCATGATCTCATGGTTCATGAGTTTGAGCCCTGCGTCGGGATCACCTTGGTGTTATACATTTTGTGTCCACTCTACCATGAAGTTACACAGGCAGTAAGCCATGTGTCTTGGAGAGTAGTTCTTCACTCTCTTTCTATCTTCTTAACTAGAATGTTTGATAATTAATGTCTGTGCCACATGTCATGATTTTTAGAAGCTTTGCACAAATAGGAAAGTAGGAGTTTTTGCATGATATCAGTTAGGTTTTGCTGCATAACAAACCCTGTCAAAATGTAGTAGCTCAAGACAACTACCAGTTATTAGCTTGCCATTCAGAGAGTCAGGATTTGGGCTGTACTCAGTTGAGTAGTTCTACTGATGGTGACTAGGTTCACTCATGTGCTGCTGACAGCTGGGCTTGATGGCTCTACTCAGATACCTGGTGGCTAGCTGGCTGCTGGTTGCATTTTCCAACATGACTTCTCGTTCCAGCAGGCTAGCACAGGCTCTGTCACAAGGTAGCCTCAGAGTTCCAGATGGCAGAAAGGGGAGCATTTTACAAGCTTCCTCTTGCACCCCATTTGCTACTGCCTCATGGCTGAGGCAAGTCACAACATAGCCAGATTCCAGGAGGTGGGGAAATGGGCTCTCGCTCTTGATGAGGGAAGGGACAAAACCACATTACAAAGAGTGCAGATGTGGGGAGGGGAGGACTTTCTACCCCGGCATCTGTTAAGGTGGACACAGGCTCATAATCCAGGGATAAAAGCACCCAGAGCTCTCCTTTCAGACCTGTGGACATGAAGGTCTGGAGTGGCCATAAACCTGGAAAGGCATGAGGAGATAGAGAGAATCTGATAGAATCGGTAACAGAGCCCATAGCCTGGACAAAAGGGAGCATGGACATGTTAGGGAGTGAAATCAGAGGTCATGGCTCAATATTTAGACCCAAGATGATCGATTATTTTAATAAGCTACGATCCCCTGATTCCTATGGATTAATACATATTTTCTGATTGTAAGAGTATACTGATTCACCAACTAAATTGGAGGGATTTGAAATGGAGGACTGATGTTGTGTTTGCAGTTCATACCTGATCTGTGAGAGTTCTGCGCAGCACCATCCCCTCTTCCCCACACAGGTCAAAGAGATAGTGGCCCAGCACACAAAGGAGTGGTCAGAAATGATCAACACCCACAGTGCTGAGGAGCAAGAGATCCGGGACCTGCACCTCAGCCAGCAGTGCGAGCTCCTGAGAAAGCTGCTGATCAATGCCCACGAGCAGCAGACCCAGCAGCTGAAACTGTCCCATGACAGGTAGGCAAGTGAGCCTTCTCCAGAGTGAGCTCCTAATTTCGTAATAGGACTGACTGTATGTATAAGCCAAGGTAGGAAAAAGATCAACTTGACCTGTGATCCTGAGCTATGACATGTATCATGTCATACAGTTGAGATGAGATAGGAACAGTAGGGAATGGCCTCTGCCATCAAAGTGCTTGTGAGTGTTGGCAAGGTCGGGGCACCTG
Source organism: Suricata suricatta (assembly GCF_006229205.1). Lineage (NCBI taxonomy): Eukaryota > Metazoa > Chordata > Mammalia > Carnivora > Herpestidae > Suricata > Suricata suricatta. The sequence goes on along the minus strand of NC_043711.1, from coordinate 72,369,448 downwards.
GGTGGCTCAGTCGGTTAAGTGTCTGACTTTGGCTCTGGTCATGATCTCCCAGTTCATGGGTTTGAGCCCCGCATTGGGCTCTATGCTGATTGCTCAGAGCCTAGAGCCTACTTCAGATTCTGTATCTCCCTCTGTCTTTGACCTTCCCTCTCTGTGTCTCTCTCAAAAATGAATGAACATTAAAGATGTTTTTTTAAGTGTTGTCAAGGTATTAATGCTCTCATGAACAAGTAAGTTGAATTCCAAATAGTATATGATGCACAACACTAAAAAGCAGCACAGCATGGAGGAGCTCGGCTGCTTCCGGAGGGGTTGTGGAGGCTCCGCAGAGTGACAGGGCTAACTCTGGGCTTTAGAAAGTGGTCTGGAGCCTCATAGGAAGGGAAGTCACAGCAGGAGACAGAGACCAACCAGTTAAGCTCCTAGATCAGACTGGATCTGGTCACTCCAGGGCTCAATGTGATGAGACCCTTCTTTACATTATTAGGACTTCTGGAATTATAGAGAGGCCTAATTGAGAAACAGCAAAGAAGTATCCATGGGTGTGGGTTTCTTCCAGCTTTAGCAAATGGACTATTACATTTAAAATACCACAAATGATGAGCTGGACTTTCTTCCTAGGGCAGATGAGTGTTGATTTCAATTACGTCTTTTTATCCCAGCTTTGTCACAGCTCGCTAGCTTCTCCCTTCGTGCCTGGTATATGCCACTGTTAGGATCTATTGATATACACAAAAGAGTAGAAAATAGAAAAGCATTATACAAAGCAAACAAAAAAGTTTTTAAATGCTAACTGCATAAATTATCTGGGTGCTTTCATGAATTCCCAGCCTCATTTCGGAGTGGGAGATGTGGCCCTGAGAATGTTGACGGATTTTGCCATAGTTCCCAATTTTCCCTTTCACAGCAAGGAAATGAGGTATATGATGCTAATTCTGCTGTAGGTTCATGTCCTATACTCTACCCGTTTTAAAGCATTCTATTAAGTGTATGGAATTAGAAGTTGTCTTTCCCTTTTTCCCTTAGAGATGCTCTTGATTTGGTACACAAAAAGGTCCGTTCAGCAGCCTGCCTTTGGCCCCTGCTGCAATACCGGATTATAGGCATCTTACCCTCCCTCGAGATACTTCACAGGCTGAGATGCTCCATTCTAATCTCTCCTGCAGTTGAATCAAGAAAGTTAGCCCTCAACAGTAGGCGTTGTCCAAAAGAATGCTTAGGAAGTTATTTGAATTATTGAATTAGCATAATTGAATTATTGAATTAGCATAAGCTAATTACTAGTTTACCTTAAAAAAAAATCAGTGCACCGCAGGGGCATTTTCCCAGGTAATGGGGGTGTTTCAGCTTTTCTCAAGCACTCTGTAGTTGTGTGTGTTCTTCACCATCACAGCTATGGCTCGTGGTTAAGAAATCTCACCTTCTTGGGACTCCTGGGTGGCTCAGTTGGTTAAGTGTATGACTCTTGATTTCTGCTCAGGTCCTGGTCCCAGGGTTGTGGGATCGAGCACCATGCTGGGCTGCATGCTGACAGTGTGGAGCTTGTGTGGGACTCTCCCCCTCTGTCTGCCCCTCCCCTGCTCGCTCGTTCGCTCTCGCTCGCTTGCGCTCTTCCTGTCTCTCTCTCAGAACAAATAAAAAAATACTGCTTTTTTAATACTGGCCCACAACATTTGGTCATTGAGAAATGCTTACCGAATGAATAAAGAAAAGGTTGATTTACTAACACTAAATTAAGGAACAATGTGAGGGCCATTTTCTTGGGCCTAGAAGTTTCTATGCATATTCCTGCCTCTGGATAACATTGATTATCCCTTTTGATATAGTACAAATACTCCTTAGAACACCCGACTCCTTGGTCACTCATTTCCAGGCAGGGTTTCAAGGAGCCCTCCGCAGGTTCCAGAAAAAGCTCTCTGCTAATAATACTGATTTCAGTGTTATAAGTTGTATACCTTTAATATACATAAGTAACCCAGGAGTCTTTGCCATGTGCACACAGACATTCTGGCACATGCAGTCATCCATGGTCTTGTGTAAGCATCCTTTTTTTCTTACTTCCTGTGCTTATTTGAAATCATTTAGTCCCCTTCATTCCCATGAACCATCAGAAAACATGAAGGTCAGAAGGCCACAACATCCTCTGTCTCTCTTCCAGACCATCTGGTCCCAAAAAATATAGTGCAAAGCTCGAAAATCTTTATATTTTTATGGGAAAACATAATGTCTCTTCATCCCATTTTGTCATTGTTACTTTCCCAGTAGGTGACTCATTTCTACATCTCATGGATTCAAGTTCTTTCCCGCCTTTTCACAGGATACAAAATAACTTGATGGCCTCAATAGTGGGGGGGGAGGGGGAGTGAATCTAGTCCTGTTGTTACATGTGTAATGAATGAATGGATAGAGGGATGAATTAATTAATTAATTAATTTTATTTTAGAGCACAAGTTAGGAAGAGGGGTGAGGGAGAAAGAATCTTTTAAGCAGGTTCCATGCTGGCAGCACTGAGCCCCATGTGGGGCGCAGTCCCACAACCCTGGGATCATGACCTGAGCTGAAACCAAGAGTCAGGTCCACAACCAGATGAGCCACTCAGGTACCCGCACTTATTATTTTCTTATGGACACTTAACTATAACACAAAATTTGCCATTTAACTGCCTTTAAGTGTGTGGTATCAAGTAGATTATACAGCCATCACTGCCCTCCATCTCTAGGACTTTTTCATCTTCCCCAATTGAAACTCTGAACCCGCTAAACCCTACTTCCCATCCCCCCTACCCCACCTCCCATTTGTTTTCTTTTTAATACCTAGGGAAAGCAAGGAAATGCGAGCACACCAGGCTAAGATTTCTATGGAAAATAGCAAAGCCATCAGCCAAGATAAATCTATCAAGAATAAAGCAGAACGGGAAAGGTAAGTCTGAGAACACTCACTGTGGGCATGTAGCATTGACTGGAAGGCATTAACTCAGTAATGTTTATGTGTGTACACACACACACACACACACATACATTTGAAATACAAAATCCTTGTGAGTTTTGACTAAGGATTCGGCTATTATAACTGCTATGAAGATTTATTGTTGCTGTATGATTGCTTACTACCACCAGTAAAACAATTGATTGAATTTACATTCAGTATATATGTGCCCATGTACAAACAAAATTGTATTAAATATGGCAAAATATTCTTCCCACATTTGATTGGATCATCCCAAAGCATCTCCCTGCCCATTCTGGCTGGGATGGTTCTGAATAGCAGGTATAGGAGGAAGATCATCTTCCTTTGATTTGCCTTGTGCTGTCCTTGATATCAGGGATTACCTCAAAAGTCCCTACTCAGTTTTTCTGGTTTGACCTTATATTGGTGGGGTTTTTAGGAAATCGAGACCAAGACAAGAATGGAGGTGCATGTGGTTTACTGAGAAAGGACCTTCAGAGAAGAGGAGTAGGGGGAGCAGGAAGGGTCAAAGGCAGGGACCAAGCAAGGGTATGTTGGTCTCAGCTACAGTCCCTCCCCTGATCCCTTGGGATCAGCCCGATCCCAAGCCCTGTAGTGTGAGCTGCACTACACATCTCTTTAAACCGAGGGGGTCTGGCTTTTCTACTTCTGTGTTAGTCATTCATTGGCCACCTGGAGCTGGGGGAAGGTTTATGTGACCTCCATAGAAGGCCCCATGCAAGCCCTTTAGGCAAAGGGAGTTAGGGGATTTGAGAAGACATCAGTAGTCATGTTACCCAAGACAGCGACTTAATAACACTTGATTCCCAGTGATCCCAAAGTACAGAGCAAAGTGAAGATTAGCTCTTTGGACTGAGACATGAGCATGTTTAGGGCTTCAAGTCACTTAGCTTTCCTTAGCTGAGTTGGGAAACTTTGCACCTGCAGTGGGAAGCACCCATGTTTCACGGTCTCCCTGTCTACATGGGCTTTTGTAGATACCGCCTATTTCCTCTTTGTTTTGAACAGGGCAAGAACTACTGTCCAACTACATCTATTTCATTGATTTTTTAAAACCCATCTCCATTATTAATAATGATGTTAAACTTGAAATACAGTAAACTATAAAGTATAATGCCATCCTGTGCATTTTCATGGTGAAGTTTTGTGGAATTAAGTACAGTTGAGAATGGGTCATCAATAGGATATGAAATTCCACAGTAATTTGACATGAAAATGAATTGGCTTTTAAAAATGTTGGCCCGAGAAATTTCCCAGTCAACATGGAGCATCTAGGGCAATTATTACTCACTTTAATCAATACTTATTTACAATATACTATATTGGTTCTAGTTTATTTATTCTCAGGAGTTTTTAAGAGCCTTATATACATGGAAATGACACTGCTTTAGCTCAAAAACATAAAATATTCCAGCCATGATAAAAACCTCACCGATTTGAATTATTTTAAACTGTCCAAAGTGAAATATAGAATTCAGTAGGCCAAATTGTGCTATTTACTAAACAACTCTTTTTAAATTTTTTAAAGTATGTTACAAAATGGACTTCAGCCCACTTTCAGTTTTTAATTTTTTACTTTGATGTAACATATTTATTATAACTGTCTCCAGTGATAAGTGGTTCTAAAACACCTACAAATGGTGGTTTTTAGAATAATTTCTAAGTACCAAATGGTTGCTTCCTAAACACATTGTGTGTCTACTTTAACAACAAACTTAGAAGTGAAATTAAAAATTTATAATCAGATAGCTAAGAAAGACATATAGAAACTTAAAAACACTATTCCTGAGTTGAAGACATTTCAAGAGCAATTATGCAATATTTATAACTGAATGACCATATAAGTTAATGTACAGAAGGTAGCTAAACCATATAGCAAAAGAAACAACCAAGAGGAAACCTATGGAATGGGAAAAAATATTGATAAACCACATTATCAGGGATCAATATCTAAATATATATAAGGAACTCCTACAACTCACAGCAAAACAATATGACTTTAAAATGGCAGAGGACCTGAATAGACATTTTCCCAAAGAAAACATACAAATGGCCAACAGGTACGTGAAAAGTGGTCAAAATCACTAATCATCGGGGAGATGCAAATCAAACCTACAGTGAAATAAAACCTCATACCTGTTAGTATGTCTATTTATCAAAAAGATGAGAAAACAATGGTTGGTGATGATGTAGAGAAAAGAGAACCTTTCTGCTTTGGTGGCACCATGTAAATTGGTGCAACCACTATTTAAAAAACAATATGGACGCTCCTTAAAAATAGAAATATGGTCTTACAACCCTACTTCTTGGTATGTATCAGAAGGAAATGAAGTCACTGTATCAAAGAGATATAGTACTTCTGTGTTCATTGCAGCATTATTCAGATAGCCAAGACATGGAAAGAACCTAAGTGCCCATCAATGGATGAATGGATAAAGAAAATAAGATTTTCCGGCCACATGCACACATGTGCACATGCACACACAGGAGTGTCATTGAGCCATTTAAAAAAGAAGGAAATCTTGGCATTTGTGACAACATGGATGGATCTTGAGGGCCTAATGCTAAGTGAAATAAGTCAGAGAAAGACAAATACTGTATTGATTTTACTTCTGTATGGAATCTAAAAAAAACTAAGCTCATAGAAGCAGAGTAAAATGTTGGTTTACAGGAGTTAATAAGCTGGAAAAATAGGAAAATGTTGGTTATAAGGTGCAAGCTTTTGGTTATAAGAGGAGTAAGTTCTGGGGATCTAATATCCAGCATGATGACTATAGTTATAGTACTAGATTATATACTTGAAAGTTGCTATCTTGTTTTCACCTTAAAAAGAGAAGGTATCTTGGGGCATCTGGGTGGCTCAGGTCATGATCTCATAGTTCGTGGGGTCCAGCCCCACCTCAGGCTCTGTTCTGAGAGCTCAGAGCCTGGAGCCTGCTTCAGATTCTGTGTCTCCCTCTCTCTCTGCTCCTCCCCTGTTTGTACTCTGTATCTCTCTCTCTCAAATAAACATTAAGCTACCTTCTTTTTTTAAGTTTTTAAAGTGATATTTAGAGTGAAAATTATAGCCTAGCTATGTATACTTTTTTAAATAAGTGCAAACTAATGGGTTACACTCTCGAGAGTATAAAATTAGAAATACCCAAATTAGAGTAATAAAATTAGAATAAACCCAGAGATCACAGATGAGGAGAAATACAGTATCAAAGTAGAAAACAAAAAGCAATAGAGACGGTCAGCAAAAACAATGGCTTATTTTTTGGAAAAACAAAAACAAAAAACCCCATGACGTCAGTGAACCTCTAGCAAGACTGGGCAAGAAGAAAAAAGAGCACAAATTAGTGATCTTAGGTCTAAAAAGGAGACATCACTGCAGAAATAATAAATACTTTTGAAAATGAAGACTACTATAAAGAATACTACCTGTGAGTTTGAAAACTTGAATAGACAATTGCCCAGAAAAATATATGTGTCCAAAATTGACTGAAAAAGAACAAGATAACTGCAGTAGACCTCTAGCTATTAGAGAAATTCACTCAGAGGTCTATTCCATCATGAAAAGCACTCCAGCCTCCCTGGTAATGATGCCATTTCACAAAACCAATTGACACCAAAGTAAAAGCACCAAGAGCAGGCAATGACATGCAGAGAAGTAGCATTCGGACACTGGTTGTGAGTGCAAATAGGACAGGTGCTTTGGGTAAATGTGAAGCCGTTCATTCCCTACCAATCTGCAAATCTAGTTATATACCCTAGAGAAAGCCTTGGTCATATGCACAAGAAGATATGCCCTATGCTTATTTAATCAACAATCCCTGTGAACCAGATCATCGTGGCATTTTTTGGAAATAGCCATTTGTCATTGACGGCCAACTGGAAATATTGTCATCTCTTCATAAATAGAAAAATTCATACAGCAGATGAAAATAATGGAATGCTTTGAAACACAGCCGTATCTCTAAATTCTAAGCTAAGTAATAAGTTACACGAAGAAACCATGTATGTTTACCATTTCGGTAAATTTGGAAAACACAAAACAATAAAGACCAGCAGCCTCACTTGGGAGCTTGTTAGAAATGCAGAGTCTCCGGCCCCACCCCAAACCCACTGAATCAGACCCCTTGGGGGCAGGCCTAGCAGTCTGTGTTTTTTACAATATCTCCCTTTGGTTTGTAGGCATATGAAAATTTGAGAGGCACTTGCATCTGTTACAAATGGACACATCCATATGGAATAAAAATATTAAAACATGGACAGGAAGGTCCACACCAAATTCAAAACAGTGGCTATGGGGGCACCTGGGTGGCTCAGTCAGTTAAGCGTCTGAATTCAGCTCAGGTCATGATCTCACAGTTTGTGGTTTTGAGCCCTGCATTGGGCTCTGTGCTGACAGCTAGCTCAGAGCCTGGGGCCTGCTTCGGATTCTGTGTCTCCCTCTCCCTCTGTCCCTGCCCTGTTGACGCTCTGTCTCTCAAAAATAAAGAAATGCAAAAAAAAAAAAAATGTTTTTTTTAAACAGTGGCTAGGTCTGGAGAGAAAGAAAAGAGGAAAATGGAGTCAGGAAAAATACAAAAGGGGCTTTAATGTTATCTCTAACACTTTGTTTCCTTTAAAAATATAAGACACATATGGCAAGACATTAATATTGACTAATCTGACTGATGGATACAAAGATGTTTGCATTTTCCTCTGTACAGTATAGGTTTCAAAATTCCACAAAAAATTAGAAAAAGTGATAATTCCATCCAGATAATTAAATGGAATATAACTTTAATATTATGTTAATTCTATTCAATGTCATCTGCCAACTGATATTTGTACTTATTACTTTTAGGAGAGTCAGGGAGTTAAATAGCAGCAACACCAAAAAGTTTCTGGAAGAAAGAAAGAGAGTAAGTATTTTATAATTTTCTTAGCACTATAAACAATAACTCATGCTTAGATATCAGACTTACGGCTAATTTGCTTAATTTGACTTTTTTTCTGTGCATTAAACATTCTAGCCTCTCTTGTCTGCTCCCTGAGAACTAAATAATCCATCACTAAAATCTTTAAGGTATTAATTTGGCACCATTTTTATGGAAAAGGGAGCCAAGTTTTAATTGCACATAAGTACAATTAAAATTTCTGCTATTATTTTAGCAGAAAGATCTTCCCAGTAATAATTGGGGGCTTATACTTTTCCAGTTTTCAAACTGCTTTCCATGATTTTTTAAGTAATTATCTTACTGCATTAAATTGTAAACTTTAACAATTATGCCTCATCCATAAGTTTTCAGATTACAACCCAAAGTTTATCCGATTTTTTTTTTTTTTTGCAGCTCGCCATGAAACAGTCCAAAGAAATGGATCAGTTGAAAAAAGTACAGCTTGAACACCTAGAGTTCCTTGAGAAACAGAATGAGCAGGTACTTTACCAAGGGGCATAACAAGGCATAGCCAGCCAGCCAGGTTTGGGAGGCGGATGCCACACCTGCAGAGGGGGACCCTTATGCTAAAGCCAGAAGCCTGAGTAGCAGCATGGAAGGGTGGCTAGAAAAAAATGTGGTCCCTTTTACTGTATTTTTCCCATTGCGTGAAACAAGAACAGAAAGTACTCTTTTTTGAAGTGGGAGGCGAGTGTAGCCGTGAGGGGGAAAAACATGAAGTCGTCATTGGAATCGATTGTGATGATTCTAATAGTGCTGTCCCTGAGAGGAGAAAACGGGTTATAAATTGTCTCTGTTTTCGTTTAGAGCTCTTTAATTTGAAACCTAGGCACAGCGATAGAATATTTAAAAGCAAATGAGAGAAAGCACCCTATTTTCAAACCTCAATCTTAAAATGAAGTCATAAAACCATCTTAGGGCTTACGAGCAGGACCCAAGAAAAGGAACTGCCCAAAACTCTACAGGCCACTTAATGTGAGTGGATACTGTATTCTTGGTGGGTTTTTTTTCCCTCCAGAAAGGCAGATAGTTACCCAAACCCTACTCTTTAGTTAGCCATCAGGCATATGCCAACACCAAGCTATACATGTGTTTGCCTGAAGAATCGTACAGGTGGGGTCCTTCCCAGATTGGCTACAGTCCATTGGCCATCCAGTCTCATTTCAATATGATGGCAGTGCCTCCAGCCTATAATGCAAAATGACCCTCCATGGCAGTTTAAGTTTGAGTCTTAGTTCCAATTTCCATTTTCAGGTATGCTAGTCTGGAAGTTTTTGTATCTAAATAATTTACTTCTATCTAGAAACTGTCAAGAGGTTCTGCTGAAACATGTATTTCATTGTTCTTTCCTATTTCCTCATCTACAAAGCAATCCTCTTTTAAGATCTATTTCGCAGAGCAAATGGCTCTTGTTGGAAAGCACTTCCATGGGAATTACACTAAAATGTATCTTTGAGAAAGTAAAACCAAACCATTAAATCTTCTCTTTTTGTATTGCAGTTGGGTAACAAATAAATCCAACTTCTGGTTTCAGATTTGTTACTTTTTGGTGGACAGAAGTTTTATTCATCAACATACTTCTGAGTTATGTTTCACATTTCCTTTTCAGCTAAATGCTTCTATTCATGAGCAGTCCACAGATCCTCAAGGGGGACAATAAATGTTTTATTGTCCTGTGGGTCCAATTCATTTGACCATCTCATAGATACATCACGTTGTGGCACAAGTTACCTAGTTTATGTTGTTGCTCTTAACACACTTCTCAGGAAGTGTTCCCATGGGCAAAATGCCACCATCTCCAAAATGTTAGAATCCACTTCTGTGATTCAGGGCTGGGTGGGGATAAGGATGCCTCTCAGAAGAAGGCACAATGAAGGTAAGGCAGTTAACTGAATTAAGAAACTCCTTGGAAATCACTGTGTTGCTTAGCAACAAGGTTGACTAAAGAATGTAAATGTGCTAAAAATTACTCATTACTACAATAGTGGTGAATATCAGAGCTAGAGAATACACTTACCTAGTGTTTTTTTTTTAATTTCAGAGCCTAAGTACATAATAGAAAAATCACTTGGAACTTTTATCCTAATACATGGGTAATTCAAACCACCCCAGAGTTCTTGCTTTAAAATATAATGGATTAGTGATAGATAACTGGCTTCACTGAACATATTGAGAGGATAGTGGCTTTTCAGTCCAAAAATTGATACAATGCATTTCAATATGATACTTGGAGTCACAGAAGCTTAGGAGAGCACTGAATGTGAGAAAGCTCGAGATTTGATGAAGATTTCATGTGATTCTATAGGAAATTCACAGTATCATATTGATGCTTCTGACAGAAGTAGAATTTGGACTTGAATCTCTGTGTCAAGTTTTGCTTTACCGAAATGTGGCCTATTCAATCACAAATCCAGTCCCAAATCTTTCTAGTGTGGCTTTGTGTTGTTTGGAACTTAACACCAGCAGAGAGCCCTCAGTTATTCTGTGTATTGTAACACTGTCCCAGGCTTAGTGCAAAGATACAGTGACTCCGTTTCTTTCCTCATAATAGGCACGTTCTGGAACAGGTAGGAGAGCTCCCTTCATAACCAATTAAACATTTCATTGGCAGAAAAGCTTCCTATTTCCAGACAATCCTAAGGTTCTAGAACAGTCTCCCAAACCCTTGTTAAACCCAAAGATAAAGTAATTTTAAACTTCATCCATAATATCTCCCTTTAAGGCTTCTTAACTGTTTCCTTGTGTCCCAACTCTCAGAGGCTCACCCCATCCCCACAAAGCAGAGCATGAATGGATCTACTTAATTAGCTAGACCACGTTGAGGGCACTGGCAGAAACTACTCAAGTTTTAATATGTTTTGGCCCTGATTCTAGACCCTAACTTCCTGTGTTCTTTTTAAGCCACCTAATGGCCTTGCCTACTTGGTCAGCCAGTTCTGCATTTAAACCTCCAAAGGTCAGGGACTCGTTTTCTACTAAGTTTTCCCATGAACCTCGCAGCCACAGTATCCCATCATCCTCACATGTACCATTCCAAGCATCAACAGCTCCATTACTAACATACCCAACCTTCAAAAATTGATTTTTGTCATCAGTCCTGCCATTTAACAAAGTGAGGGTTCTTGTTAGAGGTGGGCCCCCCACTCACTCCTGAGGAAGAGAAGCACAATCTGGACTCCTAGGCATCAGTTGTTTGTTTTTGGTTTTTTTTTTTTTCTGTTGAGATCAATCTGGGGGGAGTTTGTCACTGATGGGCATATACATGTTTTATTCTTAGCTTTCTGCTTTTCTGTATATGGTTTTACATTCATTTTTCAAAATCACTTCAGTATTCATTTATTTTCTTTGTTTTATATGTATGACTCAATTTTGACATTACTATTTTTGTACAAACAGCTATTGAAATCCTGCCATGCAGTGTCCCAAACGCAAGGTAGGACTGAAACTCTAATAAGCAAGAAATTGCTTTCCTTCTCAGCTATGCTGCTAGTGTTCTCGGGGTGATCTCCATTTATGATTCACATCTGGTCATAGCTAATTAGTATCTCAGGGGTTTGGATGTAAAAGCTTGATCATATCATGCTTGGACTTCTGATGTAATATTCAAACTGATATGCCCAAAATCTTTAGAGAATGATTTCTGAGAGAGTCTGAACCAACATTTCCTACTGCAGACCTAGGAAACTCAAGTCATGCTAATAATGATATATGCAGGCATCAAGAACAGTGATATACGGCTGTCACTCAAACTGACCACAGCTAACACTGGGGTCACAAGGTCATATTAATGTGGCTGCAGTTAGTTTTTAAAGCACCCTACTAGAAAGTTCATTGGTGCTTTTTTAATGACAGAGTTACGGTCTGCATGCAGAAACATTATAGCGTGATATGACCCTTGTCATGTTTCTGCTAGATCTAGTCTGCCAAATACCCTAATCACCTCTCATAAGTAAGGTGACCATAAAATTTATTCTCTGAACCAGGATTGTTTTGAGAGGGAAAGAGGGTGATGTTCAGAATGTCCAGAACTACAGCCATAAACTGGAACTGTTCAAATGGGAATCCATGGTCACCCTGCTTCTTTGAGAACTTAGTTCTGAAAATGGTCCTTTATTGTCATAGGATTCTTCTATGACCATGTTCAGTAATGCGTTTAAATGCTAAATGGGGAGAGGCACAGGGAATCTTTTGTTACAATTTATTGAACATAAAAGTATTTAATTTCTAGTGCTGATAATGTTTCACTGTCCTCTCTTATGAATACCGTTTGTGTCATGGTTTCATGTTTGTATATTTTTATCCATTTCTTCATTTCTCTATTAGAGTCTTAGTATACTTCAGGCATAGAAGAATATCTAGGTAGAGGGAACCGTCCATCTCCTATTTGAGCAGAAAGACAAAATTCTTTGGTTCTGTGATATCCATCTTTGCCAAAAGGAAACTTAAGGCCACAATATAAAAACAATAAGAAAACTACTGTAGGGACTGTGGGTCATACTAGTGTTGGAACAGGGCCTCTTTGGGGCCTCTAGATGCTCATAAGACGATCTTCAGATTTGCCCAACCCCTGCTTTTGACCTTCCGTTTAGTTGGAATACTTAGACATGAGTAGTAACACAAAGCACTCCATCAGGGCACTTCAGAGTCTTCCTCTGAGTTATGTCTTTACCATGTTTCTATTCTGAAATGTCCATTATTTCAAAGTGGCCTGCCACACAAAGAGGAAAGGGATGCTTTCATGTTCCCTGAAAAATTACATGTGTTGGGTTAGGCACAAGCATCCAGGAACCAGTTGGAAAGTAAATGTTGAAATAAGCCAATTTATTTTCCCTATACTGCCAAGCACTTATTTGTCACCAAAATCTGCCCCCATCTGACTCCTTTGTCCCTCCAAAAACACCTAGTTGTCTTACTGACAGTCCGAATTTAGGAGACCAAGTTCACTATGGCTTACTTCTTGGGGGAGCCCATAAAAAACCTACCTCAAAGTGAGAGCCCATAGGGATAATTTTTGGACAGTAGGATTCCAAGAACCCTGACATTCCTGGGATGTCGTATTTGCAAGGTACTCCAGCCAAATCGATGTGATATGCTCCCACCTAAACTTCTCCATCAGATTCTTAGGGAATTTTAAATTTCAGCCTATTTGGAGAAAGTATTGTACATGAGCAACCCCTATTCTACAAGTTCAAGTTATACACAGCCAAGGCAATATGTGCATCTGTAGAAACTAAATCAAACGGTTTGGCGTGACGTAGTTATTGAGGGACTGGCTTAGCCTCTTTTCAAATGGCTTTCCTGTCACTATGGAGAACTAGCTCTCTACAAGCTTTAATGTGCATCAAAATGTCTCAGGGATCTTGTCCAAATGTACATTCTGATCTAGTAGGTCTGGGATGGAGTCCAAGGTTGTGCATTTCTCACAAGGTCCTGGTCTATGGACCTCACTTTGAGTAGCAAGGATATAGTGACAGCATGAGATTTATGGGAGAAGAGAGGCCGGGGCAGCTACATGCCTTCAAGAGAGGATTTCAGCATGTAAGGCCATGTTTCTGATGTTACAGGCGAAGGAGATGCAGCAGATGGTGAAGTTGGAAGCCGAGATGGACCGCAGACCAGCAACAGTAGTGTGAAACTCCAAAATGCAAATTGAAGCTGCAAACCCATACAGTATCAAAAGATCACTCCCAAACTTCCCAACACCGAGTTCACGCGAGAGGGCTGTTGTCTTTTGGGTTTCCTTTATGTACAGCCAAGATGTTCCCTAAACTACCGAGACTTACGTATTTCTATTTATTTTGAGTTCTTGGATTTCCTTGGCCAACCAAAAGTAGCTCCAAACCCACCCAAATTACTAGTCTAGTAAGGCAGAGTTTAACCCTTGATATTACAACTTAAACATGTTTGGTATACAAAACCATCACAAGTGAATGAGCTTGGTGTTAACAAGTCTGCTCTGTGATGCATTAGGACATGTTTGAGCTGCAGCAAACATAGTGCATTAGCGATTGAATAGCAAGTGCATGCACTGGGGGTGGGGGGAACTCTGTCTACAAATCCATCAGCAGAAGTGGCAGTCTGCTAGACAAGTAATTCTGCAGAATTTTTCTACATCTAAGTTACCTCATCAGTAAGTGCCATGTCTCTGCCATGCCATAAGAAGTTAAGTTCCTGTAAACGTGTGGAAATTACTAGAATAAAAAAAAAAGAACAGTGTACCTGTGCCAAAACTCATCAGTGCTCAAGGGAGAACTGTTAGGCACACGTTAAGAAAGTTTACACCTGATACCGCTTTATAGGAATTGCTTCTGCCAATTCCAGACATAACACACTATTATACCATAAAGATCGTGAAGTGGTTATTGGCAAATGTTTGTAAATGTGACCATGTATAAAATATTTATGCTCCTAAATCACACTGTTATAGAGCAAAATCATCTAAGTATTGCCACATGACGAGATTAGTAAACAGGAATCCCAGAAAACTATGTTTGCATGATACACAAGCACCAGGTAAGACTAATCCGTACTGATACAGTTAACCTACCGCCAAATAAATACCGGTTAAATAAACGTATGGCACAGAATAGAATTTGACTATGAAGACTTTTAGCATAATGAAAAAGTCTATATATATGTGTATATGAATTATGTGGGCATTCTTGATACTTCAAGTTCTAGTTTCAAAAAAATACATAACTAATTTAATTTTACACAAAAATATTTATGCAGATTTTCAGAATTTCATATCAGGAAATAACATTTTTACGTCTGTTAAATATCGAAACAATTTGCTACAGTGTTAAATCTGCATGGTCTTTAAGCCTGCCATAGTTGTGTTGCAGACAGTGCATGGAAAAGTGTTCGGCGGGGAATCGAGCCATGCCGCCCAAGCCAGGAGGAGCGCACGGAAACTTGGTAGTCTAGAAGTAATCAGATTACTGATTTTAGGACACAAAACACCAACTGAATTGTTGTATATGCTTGTACAAATTGATTCTGTGTGTTCCCCTGAACAAAGCAGACAAAATGATGTTACCATCAATATTGAAATTAAACTTCCAACTTCTCTAATAAAAAACGAAAACACATTTAACATCCATCGGAGTATCTACTTTCAGCAGACTTTTTGCCCTTTACATAAATGAGCCCTTCGTTATTTCCAAAGGAGGCTTGTGCATGTCCCCGCCCCCTTTCCCCTCCAAATGTGAGGTAGTTGATGTACTTTTTTCTCCTATGTATCATTTGAACTGGTTTCTGTGAAATTTCTCTGGCTCCCTATTTGCTGATCTGGAAGACAATGGGGTTAGACCATATATCTTTCAGCACTAACATCCCATGGAAAAATATTAATATAGCACTTCATTGGGATGGCCAGTTCTCAAGAATTCCAAATGGCCCCTCATCCAATCAAAGGACTTTTTTTTTAATTTTCAAAAGAGAACAAGCAAATGCAAACAAGGGAGACAGAGGATCCAAGCAGGCTCCATGCTGTCAGCACAGAGCCTGATGCAGGGCTTGAACTCATGAACCATGAGATCATTACTTGAGCGAAATTGGATGTTTAACTGACTGAGCCACCCAGGCATTCGCTTCCCCACCCCCAATCAAAGGACTTCTAACAAGGGCTCAGCACACCATTCTGTGGCACCTGAGTGAATTCAGCAGTTGCTTCTCTTTCCTTGTTTCTGCATGGCACTCCCAGTTTTCCCATTTGTCAGATCTTTTCTTTGCCTTTTCATTCTTTTACACTGCCATAAATATTTCCATTTTTCAGTGGTCTATCCAGAGCTACATTTTTGTTTAGCCCAGACTGCTTCACAAATTTGAGACATTTTGCCCCCACCCCAGAGGAGACCCCCTTGTAGGATTAAGATGTACAACAAAACAATGTTTTACTTTCAATTAGAAGTTCAGATTGCTCTCATTCCACATTCTCGCTTCTGAAGGAAAAAATATCTTGCCAATTAAAGTAACTCCGTCTTTTCCAGCTTAAAAAAAAACCAAGTTATTTCAGAGGCATACTCAGTTATTTCCAGGTCAAACCCCCCGTTAGAGTCCCAGCCCCATGCAGGTCTCTCTTTCTCCCACATGGCAGGGGGGAGGAGCATTTGGTCTCCTAAGTGCCCTGTGCTATAGCGCTTCCATCCTGTGGTTCAAGGTCTCAGGTGTTCACCCCGGACTTTTTATATTAGCGTTCTGGGATGTATAGGAACTTCTGGCTTTTGTGAGCTGTGGGAGAGCCAGGGGTGCTAACACCAGCCCATTCATTTAAATACCTGCTTTGCCCACTTGTCAGCTACTAGTGCCATGTTCTGGTGTCGTGATATTTCTCCAGGAGGCTTGCAGTTTGTCAGAGCAATGCCCCAAGAAGCAAGAGGCAATCCTGCTTTATATTGGGCCCCAAACCTATCTGGGTTTCTACTACATCTTGATTCTTCAACCCAGCATGACATTCTGTTTAAATATGAGAGTTAGGACCCTTGAGTCCATTCTCTCCTCAGCCCAGAAAAGATATAGAATTGCCTATACTTGACTGGAATGTCCATAACAAGACTATTCCTACTTCCTCAGCAGATTATTCTTCCCTTTTTGTGGGGATAAAAGGCTTCATGGAAGAAAACAAAACAGATTGCCAAAATAAAGAGATTCATTGGGAAGTATTATAGTTCATCAACTCTAAGATACCATTGATTATAACATGCACCATTATTCTCTACACCACAAAGAATCAAAGCATGCTGCCAACTAAACAGGGACACATCATCCTGTGATTGTAAGACATCTCAATTTCAGAGATGTTAAAAATATGAAAATATGTGTATCTTGGGATCCATGAAATAGTATTTCAAAAATATTGTACAAGCTAATCAAATCCCAAGACAAGGGGCTGGGGGTGGGGGGAGGTACGGTAAGGGAAAGCAAGTATTAAATTTAGGATACAAAAGGAACATTGTATCAGGAAACCTAAACTAAAAGACACTTCTTTAATTGGAATTGTAATTTAGTAGTGAGCTTCCTGGAAAGCAATTCAAAAAAGGAAATTGGATCTTCAGGTAGGAGAGGGAAGTAGGAAGATCCAAAGCCTACCTCATCCCATGGATACAACTAGATAACACCCACCTCAGTATGACCAGAAAATGACTCAGAAATTGGCAGAAGAGACTTTACAGCTAAACATAGGGAAGAGACCACATTGAAGAGGCTAGGAAGAGCAGAGATGCAGTCAGGAGCTAAATAGACCTGTGGGACAGTCTGCAGGAGGAGGGATGCCACAGGCCTAGAAAGGGAGGAGAAACGGACCCACTACCAAGCAACCCCAGATACAAGGAGCCCTTACAGAGAAGACAAATCCCCATAGCATTTAACTGTTAAAACCAGAGGGGCCTAATATCATGAGTTCTTATAATCAGTGGGACTTAACTCCTGGAACTCAAAAATCAGAGGGCTCTGCTCTGGGAGAACCAGGAGGGTGAGAGGAAACAATTACTACCATTAAAGGGAGATCACAACAAACAGCCCCGCTGAGATAGATATGACATGGGAGCAGCAATTTGGAAAACAAGTAGGAGATTTGCTTATTAATCTCAGAGCATGTGCTGAAGGCCCAGGGATCTTTAGGAAACTTATCGAGCATAAAAGGAACTGGCAGGTGCCATTTTCCTCCCCGAGCCACTGACAGAAACACAAGGCCACCTGCAAGAATCAGCACAGTGCCGACATTCCCCATCTAGCTTGTTAACAGTGAGCCCCGCCCCCATGGTCTCGAGCAGACATGCCCCCTCCAGCCAGGCCATGGTCCCAGATCTCCCACAGGAGACACCCCACAAAATATCAGAGATGAATAACTCAATAACTGAAAAGAAGAATACACTAGAGGAAATAAAAACATACTAGAAGAATCGATACACAACCTGGAGGATAGAGTGATGGAATGCAGTCGAACAGGAGAGAGAAAATAAATACATAAATAAAAATAGACAAGGGTGCCTTGGTGTCTCAGTTGGTTAAGCATCTGACTTCAGCTTAGGTCATCATCTCGAGGTCCATGAGTTTGAGCCCCATATCAGGCTGCCTTCTGACAGCACAGAGCCTGCTTCAGATCCTCTGTCCCCTCACCTGCCTCCCCCCCCCCCCCCCCCCCCCCCCCCCCCCCCCCCCCCCCCCCCCCCCCCCCCCCCCCCCCCCCCCCCCCCCCCCCGTCCTTCGCTCCCTCCCACCCTCTCTCCCCGACTCTCGCTCTCAAAAATAAACATTAAAAAAACAAAAGACATATGGTGATGGAATGGGTAAAAAAAAAAAGAATTATCTATATGCTGCCTATAAGTGATTCATTTCAGACCTAAAGATACAAAACAAAGACTGAAAGCAAAGGGATGGAAAAGCATTTATCATGCAAATGGAAGTAAAAAGAAACCTGAAGATGCAATACTTAATCAGACAAAATAGACTTTAAACAAAGTCTGTAACAAGAGCTAAAGATGGACACTATAATTCAATAAGAAGAAATAACAATTGTAAATATTTATGCACCCAACATAGAGGCACACACAAATACATAAAAAAGCTAGTAATAAACAAATGAATTAATCAATAGTACTATAATAATAGGGGACTTATATCAATGGATAGATCATCCAAATAATATTCAGATTACTCCATCCTAAAACAGCAGAATATACATTCTTTTCAAGTGCACATGGAATGTTCTTCAGGATAGAACACATATTAGGCCACAAAAATAAGTCTCAACAAATTAAAAACTGAAGTCATATCACATATCTTTTCTGACCACAACACTGTCAAACTAGAAATCAACCACAAGACAATTCTGGAAAGAACACAAATACATGAAGGTTAAATAACATGCAACCAATGAATGAGTCCCCAAGAAATCAATGAATAAATTTAAAAAAATACATTGGGACAAATGAAAATACAACAGTCCAAAATCTTGGGGGTACAGCAAAATTGTTCTAAGTGGCAAGTTTATAGCAATAAGAGCCTAACCTCAAGAAGCAAAAAAAAATCTCAAATAAATGGCATATCCTTACACTTAGAGGAGCAAGAAAAAGAACAAAACTCAAACCCAGTAAAAAGAAGGAAATAATAAAGATTAGAGCAGAAATAAAGGAAACAGAAAGGAAAACAAAACTAAACAGATTAATGAACCCAGGAAGATGGTTCTTGGAAAAATCAACAATATTGACAAACCTTTAGCCAGGCTCATCAAGTAAGTAGTAAGTAAGTAAGTAAGTAAGTAAGTAAATAAATAAATAAATAAATAACTCAAATCCAGAAATGAAAGAAGAGAAATAACAACTAACATCACTAAATACAAAGGATTATAAAAGAATATTATGAAAAATTGTATGCCAACAACCTAGAAGAAACTAATAAATCCCTAGATCTTCCTGAATCAGGAATAGAAAATTTGAATAGACTGAGTAACAGCAATGAAATTGAATCAGTAATCAAAATACTCCCAACAAACAAAAGTCCAGGACCAGACAGCTTCACTGGTGAATTCTGCCAAACATTAAAGAGTTAATACCTATTTTTCTTGAACTACTGCAAAAAGCAGAAGAGGAAGGAAAGCTTCCAAATTTATTCTGTGAGGCCAGCATCACTGTGATACCAAAACCAGATAGAGATACCACACCCACCAAAAACAGAAACACAGGCCAATAACTCTGATGAACAGAGATGCAAAAATTCTCAATAAAGTACTGGTAAACAGAATCCAACAGTACATTTTAAAAATCATTCAAATGGTCAAGTGGGATCAATTCCCTATGCCAAGGTGGTTCAATATTTGCAAATCAATCAACATGATACATCACAATAATAAGACAAAGGATAAAAAGCATAACAAAGTAGGTTCAGAGGGAACATAACCTCAACATAATTAAGGCCATATATGAAAAACCCACAGCTAGCATCATAGTCAATGGTAAAAACCCGAGAGCTTTCCCCCTAAGATCAAGAACAAGACAAGAATGTCCACTCTCACCATTTTTATTCAACACAGTACTGGAAGTCCTAGCCACAATCATCACACACGAAAGAAAACTTAAAGGCATCCAATCCAGAAGAAGTAGAACTTTCACTCTTAGCAGATGACATGATACCATATATGGAAGACCCCAAAGATTCCATCAAAAGACAACTGGAACTGATAAATGAATAAGGTCACAGAATACAAAAATCAATATGCAGAAATTTTTTGCATTTCTATACACCAATAATGAAGCAGCAGAAAGAGAAAGAAAACAATCCCATTTACAGTTGCACCAAAAATAATAAAATATCTGGGAATAAACTTAACCAAGGAGATGAAAGACCTGTACTCTAAAAACCATGAAACACTGATGAAAGAAATTGAAGACAACAGAAACAAATGGGAAGATACCCCATCCCATGCTCAAGGGTTGGAAGAAAAAATATTGTTAAAATGTCCATACTCCCTAAAGCAATCTAAAGATTTAATGCAATCCCTATCAAAATACTAATAGCATTCTGCACAGAACTAGGATAATCTTAACATGTGTATGGAACCACAAAAGATCCTGAATAACTAAAACATTCATGAAAAAGAAAAGCTGGAGGTATCACATACCAGATTTCAAGTTACACTACAAAATTGTCATAATCAAAATAGTGTGGTACTGGCACAAAAACAGAAACATATTCCAACAGAACAGAAAACAGAGCCCAGAAATAAACCCATGGTTATATGGTCAATTAATATTTGACAGAGGAGGCAAAGATATGCAATGGGAAAAAGACAGTCTTTTCAACAAATAATGCTGGGAAAACTGGAGAGCTCCATGGAAAAGAGTGAAACTGGACCACTTTCTTCCAGCATAGACAAAAATGAACTCAAAGTAGATTAAAGATCTAAATGTGAGACTTTAAATCATAAAAATCCTAGAAGAGAGCACAGGTATTACTTTCTTTTATATCAGCTGCAGTAACATTTTTCTAGATATGTCTCCTGAGACAAGGGAAACAAACCACAAATAAACTATTGGGACAATATCAAAATAAGATCTTATGTACAGCAAAGGAAACAATAAGCAAAAACTAATGTGGGAGGAGATATTTGCAAATGACATCCAATAAAAGGTTAGTATCCAAAATATATAAATAACTTACACAACTCAACACACACACACACACACACACACACACAAATAATTCAATTAAAAAATGGGCAGAAAACATAAACAGACATTTCTCCAAAGACATACAGATGGCCAACAGACACAGTAAAAGATGTTAACATCACTTATCAGGTAAGTGCAAATCAAAACCACAATGAAATATCACCTCACACCTGTCAGAATGGCTAAAACCCAACACACAAGAAGCAAATGTTGGCAAGTATGTGGAGAAAAAAAACAGCCCTCGTGCATTATTGGTGGGAAGGCAAACTGGTGCAGCCACTGTGAAAAAACAGTATGGAGCTTCCTCAAAAAGTTAAAAATAGAATTACTATATGATCCAGTAATTCCACTTCTGGGTATTTACCCAAAGAAGACAAGAACATGAATTCAGAAGATGCATACACTCCTATGTTTATTGCAGCATTATTTACAATATGCAAATTATAGAAGTGCCCAAGTGTCCTCAATAAATGAATTAAATGAATGGGTAAAGAATATGTGAGATATATATATATATATATATATATATATATA
>NC_043711.1:72328694-72347750 GCF_006229205.1 Suricata suricatta | reverse complement strand
TATGAAAAGGAATGAAATCTTGCCATTTGCAACAACATGAATGGATCTAGGAGGTAGAATGCTAAGTGAAATAAGTCAGTCAGAGAAAGACAAATAGCATATGATTTCACTCACAGGTGGCATTTAAAAACAAAACAAATGAACAAAGGAAAAAAGAGACAAACAGAAAACAGACTCAACTATAGAGAATAAACAGATGGTTACTAGAGGTGGAGGAGGATCTGGATGAAACAGGTGAAGAAGATTAAGAATATACTTATCATGATAAATGTTAAATAATGTACAGAATTGTTGAATCACTATATTGTACATCTGAAATTAATATGACACTGTTAGCTGTGCTGGAATTAAATAAAATATATTGTGTGTATATATATGTATATGTACATATGCTGTGTATATATATGGTCTACATATGTACTATATAGTATTCATAGCATATATATATAAAGTATATCTTTACTATATGGTATATGTATGTACTATATAATATAGTATATTTAGTAAAAATATATATAGCATATGTTACTATTATATACTACTATTATATTACATACTATACATGTATAATTAATGCTTTATGAAACAAAGTAATTAAATTTAAAGAGGCAAAATTCTTTAGCCAGGTCATTTCTGTTGGACTAATTTGACACTGAAAAAATACCTCCATTTAATTTTGTCAGCCTAAAACTAGAACTAAGAAAAGAGTTGACCCAATAAAAATTCTCTGACACAGATATGGTTAAGAAGTCCCGGAATTATGGGGCGCCTGGGTAATTCAGTAGGTTAAGCGGCCAGCTTCAGCTCAGGTCATGATCTCACAGTTTGTGGGTTCGAGCCCTGAATAAGGCTCTGTGCTGGCAGCTCAGAACCTGGAGCGGCTGCAGATTCTGGGTCTCCCTCTCTCTCTGCCCCTCCCCCGCTTACACTCTGTGTCTCTCTCTTTCAGAAATAAATAAATAAATGTTTAAAAAAATTAAGAATAAAATAAAATAAAAAGAATTCCTGGAATTACTATATAAGTGAAATGCAGTATATTTATTTTAATAACACAAATGAAAATGACACCACAAACATGTAGTATTGTTTCATGTTTTCTTAGATAAGATGTTTATATAAATGGGTTCATACTGTAGATATTGTTTTGCAATTTACTTTTGGATTTTACACTATATCTTGGAAATATTTCTATGTAAATATATAGAGATATACTTCCATTATAAAGTTCATAATGTAAAATTTAATAATCTTAAAAATATAGTATAGTTTCAGAAATTCAAATGCATGTGAAGCCAACCCATCATTTATCAATATTAAAATATTACCAACATCCCTCACCCTCAATAAAAAGGAAAGAAATCTTTTTCACCATTCTCTTTTCAGAGAATCTTGTTGATATATATTTTCCCTTAGTTGTTTCATGTCATCTTATGCCTCCAATTTCTACTTCTCTGCATATAATCTCAAATCATTGAGCCTTGATTTTTGTTTTACTAAGCACTGGTTCTTCCTCTCAGATTTTCAGAATTTAAAAAATGGCCCACGTGCACATTATGTGTAATTAGTAAGAAACAGTGACCCTTCCTCTACCTGTCCTTCCTATTTTAACAACCCATAACAGGGGCACCTGGGTGGCTCAGTCGGTTGAGCCTCCGACTTCAGCTCAGGTCAGATCTCAGGTTCCTGTGTTTGAGCCCCGCATCAGGCCCTGTGCTGACAGCTAGCTCAGAGCCTGGAGCCTGCTTCTGGTTCTGTGTCTCTTTCTCTCTCTGCCCTTCCCCCTCTCATGCTCTGTCTCTGTCTGTATCAAAAATAAATAAAACATTTAAAAAATCCATAACAGGTGCTAACCTATGGATCAATCTCATTCTGCCCCATCTCATTTGTTCTCACATCCAATCTGTTGATAAAACCTAGGAATTCTATCCTGTCTTGAAAGCTTCCCTCTCTCCCCTTAAAATTTCTCTTCTTCCTTAATTTTGGTAACTTCCTATTGAATTTCTTTGGCCTTCAAATCCCTCTACCATAGACTAATCCCCCCAAATGACAGATCTGATTATATTACCATTCTGCTCATAAATGTTGAATTCCTATCCACTACCTAAAGAATAATGTTGAAATTACTGATATCAGCAGTTTCTGGCCCCAATCTACCTATTTATCTAGTCAATCTGCATTTATCACTGTTCTATTCACACACACATAACACACATCTTTTTCAGCCACATCATATAATGATTTTCTATCAATCCTTAAGAAGCCATCTCCAAAAATGACACCTTCCAAAAACTCCCTCATTCCCCCAAGGAAGAAATAATCTCCTCTTCTGAATTTATCCATTTATACTTTAAAAGCTATTTAAACATATAGCATTTCCACCAGCCCAGACTAATTTCTTTCAGGCTTTATTTGTGAAGAGCAGGTAGTCAATAACTATAAAGTGACTATTTACATCATTTTCTGTGAGGTAAAATGGAGGATTTGTAACTGGCTCTGTGTGGCCTCTTAGATGAGCAATGTCTTTGAAAAACCAAAATGAAGGGCTAAAATAAGATTTCTTGTGAGTTGTCTCAATTTCAAGAAAACAATTTTTCTCAAGTCATACTGTTAGGATCTTTTCAAAACAATGACTATCACAATGGCCAACAGGCATTCAGCAGGCACACCCACATGAAGTGTGATTATAGAGAGTGAAGAGGGAATGTCTCATGTTATTTCAGTGCTGAGTTTATCTTAGGGATCCCTCATTCCAATAGCCTCTCCTTCCCCATCACTTCTGTATACCCATGCTTTCCTACAACTTATTCTTGATGCTTGGCATTTAGTAGCGTCCCAAACACAAACTTTAATAATTGCATCGTTAATGTTATAATAAATCCTAGGTAGTGCCTCTGGGATGAATTTTTATGAGCCATTTCTTTAATAATATTTCATGAAAAGCATTCTGCTCCATAGGTTAGAATAATGAAAAAATATTAGGGAAGGGAGCAGGGAGATGGCTAAAATTAGCAGCATCATTTTTTTTTCACATCAAAAAAAAAAAAAAAAAAAGAGACGTCTGTGTTTATCTCCGTAAGTGATAACGGTTCCTTCTCTTCTCCTCTCAAAACTTTTTTGGAAATTTGGGGTAACAGTCCCAAAGCTACTTCATCCTGGAAAATTTTGAGACTCTTTTAAGTCTCCACCAAGATAAAATTTAGAAATATTTTCCTAAGGAGGCCAATTTAATATTGTATACATAATTACTCACACCATGACCAAAGGTTTAAATGAATCAGAACGTACCAAGAGCAAAACATGAAGTAAAAGTCATTGACCCTTGGTTGTTTTTGAGCTTTGATAGCATAACATTTGAATGAGGAATCGTTATATTGGTCCATCAAAATAATCATTATTTATCCCTTTTAGGCAATGTATGCATTAAATTTTCTCAAGATTCACACACAACTTTTTACAATTTATTTTTGGTTTTCCTTAGAAAAAAAATTGACAGGGACACCTGCGTGACTCAGGTAGCTGAGCATCAGACTTCAGCTCAGGTCGTGATCTTGCAGTTTGTGACTTAAAGCCCTACATCAGTCTCTCTCTGCTGTCAGTACAGAGCCTGCTTCACTGACTTCTATCTCCCTCTTTCTCTGTCCCTCCTCTGCTCCCACTCTCTCACGCACTCTCAAAAATAAATAAACATTTTTAAAAAAAGAAAAAATTGGTATATGTGTTAGATGTGGTGTGTATAATACAGCATATTAAATCTACAGGCTGTAACACTATATTATAAATTTATCTACAAGTCTTGACTACCACATGAAGGGTTATTCTGGTCACAACTTTGGCATTGAAGTAATCTTATTCATTGATCAAATATTTATTAGAATCTGGAGTAAGATGGTGAAGTTGGAGGATCCTAGGCTCGCCTCATCTACACATACACTAGAAACACCCACATCAGTATAAATAATTCAGAAAATGACCCAAAGCCTGGAAAAACAGATTATCCAAAGGTAAGTGTAGAGAAGAAGCCACATTAAAGAGTAGGAAGGGCAGACATGCAGTGGGGAGCTAGCTGGAGCCACAAGACTGTCTACAGGAGGGAAAGACATTGCAGATGCAAAGAGGCTGGAAAGGAGAAAACCTTCAGGCACAGGGGACCCACACTAGGAAGATGAATCCTCATAAGGTTTAAAAACAAGAGGGAATGAACTTTAAGAGTTCTTAAAATAAGTGGGGCTTACCACTGGGAACTTTAAAAATCAGTGGTCCCAGGTCTGAGAGAGCTGGAGGAAGACAGTAAACTGAGTCCCTGCTCTTAAAGAGACAACAGAACAAACAGCCCTGCTGAGTTACAGCATAGACATAGCCGTTTGCAAAATGCCTGGAGTGGACAAGAAGAAGATATATTTACTAACCTCAGAGCAAATGTTGTAGGGGCAGATCTTTGAAAGACTTCTCTAAGAGCAAAAGAGCTGTCAGGTGCCATTTCCCACCCCTGCCCCCAGCCTAAGTACACAGATACCTGTGGGAACCAAGCAGCAGGAACACTATCATCTAGCTTGCTAAAAACTCCCCTGGACTCCTCTGGGGACCTGTTCTTCCATCCCAGCCTTGGCAGTTTTCCCAGGCTGCAGGTTCCTCCCACAGCCAAACAGTGTGGACCTTGCTAGCACTGTGCACCCTGCTCCTTTCAACATCCCCATGGCAGGTGTCCATTCCAAGTAGTGCCAGAAGCATGGCAATATGCCAGCAGCACCGACAGGGGCAAGTGTCACCACAAAGTGCCTCCTGCCCCAGAGAGAGGAAGAAAACCACACACATCAGTCTGACTGCAGCTCCAGTAGCCAGGCTAGGGCTGACCTCTGGTTTGAATACAAGCCCCATTCACGGAGAAAAGCTTCTCAGAGGACAATACAAGGAAAGTGCCCTGTAGTTTGGTGCTTCCTCACTCTAACAAATGCCCGGTCTGGCTCAACTCAAGTCCAGGTGGCCCCAAACTGGCGCGCTAACAACACAGGGAGCAAATGGTGCCCGAAATAGGCAATGTGAGCCACTGCAGAGGACTGCACTGCTGCCTGACCCAGCTCAGCCGCAACAGTATGGAGCACACGACACACATATGAGCTCCAAGCTCTGATGAGCAGGGGACACTGTACTATAAAATCTCTTCATAGGACCATTACTTGCAAGAGCAAGAGCAAGAGCTGTCTTTCCAAACACGAAGAAACAGACACAGAGTTAGATAAAATGAGGACACAGAGAAGTATGGCCCAAAATGAAGGAACAAGGACAGAATCACACCAAGAGAGCTAAACAAAACAGAGATAGGTAATATGCTTGGTAGATAATTTAAGGTAATGGTCCTAAAGATAATCACTAGATTGAAAAAAAAGGAGGACTTCAGCAAGACCCCTAAAAAGGAGAAAGAAAACATAAAAATCAATGAGAGATGAACTCATTAACTGAAAAGAAAAATGCACTAGAGGGAACAAATAGTAGATTAGTGGATGCAAAAGAACAGATCAGCAACCTGGAGGACAGGGTAATGGAATGCAATCAAGCTACACAAGAGAGAGAGAAACACATAACAAAATATGAAAATGGATTGAAAGAACTCAGTGATACCATCAAGTATAATAACATTCAAATTATAAGGAACACAGAAGTAGAAAAGAGAAGCAGGAGTAGAAAATTTATTTGAAGAAATAATACCTAAAAACTTCTCAAATATGGGGAAGGAAACATAAACTAAGATCCAGGAGGCAAAGAGAGCCCCCAACAAAACAAACTCATGAGGGTTCACGCCAAAACATAGAGTAATTAAAATGGCAAAAAGTAGTGACAAAGAGAGAATTTTAAAAAGTGACAAGAGAAAAGAAAACATTACATACAGGAGAAACCATCATGCTTTCAGCTGATTTTTCAGCAGAAACTTTGCAGGCCAAACATGAATGGGATAATATGTTCAAAGGGCTGGAAAAAAAAATCCGCAATCAAGATTACACTAGCAAGGTTATCATTCAGAATAGAAGAAGAAATAAAGAATTTGCCAAACAAAACTTGAAAGAATTCATTGCCAATAAGCCAGCCTTTCAAGAAATGTTAAAGGAGACTTTTTGAGTAGAAAAAGAAAGACCATAAATAGAAGTGAGAAAAGTAGGAAGCACAAAAGCACTAAAATTATCTATAAAAAGCAGTCAAGGGCTTCACAAAATAATAGGATAGAAAGTATGACACCATATATCTAAAGTGTGGGGCGTAGGTAGAGGAATAAAAAGGCAGCGCTTTCAGAATGGGATAAGCAACCATCAAATTAATATAGATTTCTATATGCAGAAGATACTATAAATAAACGGAATGGTAACCACAAATCAAAAACCAGTGATAGATATGCAAAAAATAAGGAGAGAGGTATCCACGTATATCACTAAAGAAGCCAACAAACTGCGGGAGAACTAGAGAAGGAACAGAGAAGAACTTTAAAAACAACCATAAAATAAGGAACAGAATGGCAATGTGTACACACCTATCAATATTTACTTTGAAAGTAAGTGGACTGAACACTCCAATCAAAAGACTGAGAGGGATGGAATGGATAAAAAATAAGAGCTATCTATATGCTGTCAAAAGAGACTCGTTTAAGGCCTAAAGATACATGAAGACTGAAAGTGAAAAGATGGGAAAACATGTATCATGCAAATGGAAGTGAAAAGAAAGCCAGGGTAGCAATATTTATATCATAAAAATAGACTTCAAAAAAAAAAGACTATAACAAGAAACAAAGAAAGACATTATATAATCATAATGGAAACATTCCAACAAGAAAATACAATAATTTAAAATATTTATGCACCAAACATGGAGGCACATTTAGAGCAGCTAATAGCAAACATAAAGGAAGCAGTCAATAGTAATACAATAATAGTAGGGTATTTAATACCCCACTTACATCAATGGATCATTTATCCAAACATAAAATCAATAAAGAAACAGTGGCTTTGAATGCATGTTAGACCAGGTGGATCTAACAAGTATATTCAGATTATCCCATCCTAAAACAAAAGAATATACATTCTTTTCAAGTGCACAGAGAACAGCCTCCAGAACATATCACATGTTAGGCCACAAAACAAGTCTCAACAAATTAAAAAAGATTGAAGTCATACAATGACTCTTTTCTGTCCATAACACTATGAAATTAGAAATCAGCCACAAGAAAAAATCTGGAAAGAACACAAATACATGGGGGTTAAGTACAATGCTACTTAACAATGAATGGGTCAACCACGAAATCAAAGAGGAAATAAACTACATGGAGACAAATGAGAATGAAAACACAAAAGTCCTATATCTTTGGGATGCAGCAAAAGTTGTTCTAAGTGGCAAGTTTATAGCAATATGGGCTTAACCTCAAAAAGCAAGAAAAATCTAAAATAAACAATATAATTCACACATAAAGGAGCTAGAAAAAGAACAAACAAAATCCAAACCCAATATAATAAAGGAAATAATTAAAAAGTAGAGCAGAAATAAAGGAAACAGAAACTTAAAAAGAATAGAACAGATCAGTAAAACTAGGAGCTGGTTCTTTGAAAAAAAAAAATAACAATATTGATAAACATTTAGCCAGACTCATAAAGAGGGAGGGAGGGAGAAAGAAGTCTCAAATAATTCAGAAAAGAAAGAAGAGAAATGATAACCAATACTACAGAAATACAAGGACTATAGGAGACAATTATTAAAAAAAGTATATGCCAGCATGCCAGCAAATTGGTCAACTTATAAGAAAAGGATAAATTCCTAGATACATATAACCTCTGAAAACTAAATCAGGGAGAAACAGAAAATCCGAATAGACTGATTACCAGCTATGAAATTAAGTCAGTAATCAAAAAAGTTCCAACAAACCAAAGTCCAAGACCAGGTGGCATCATGGGTGAATTCTACTCAACATTTAAGGAAGAGTTAACACCTATATTTCTGAAACTATTACAAAAAATAGAAGGGGAAGGAAAGCTTCCAAATTCATTCTGTGAGGCCAGCATTGTCCTGATACCAAAGCCAGATAAAGATACCACAAAAAAAGAGAAATACAGGCTGATATCTCTGATTAACATAGATGCAAAAATCCTCAACAAAATACTAGCAAACAGAATCCAACAGTACATTAAAAAAAAAACATTCACACAGTCAAGTGGGATTTATTCCTGGGATAAAAAAATAGTTCAATATTTGCACATCAATCAACATGATACATCACATCAATAAGATAAAGAATAAAAAGGGTGCCTGAATGACTCAGTCAATTAAGTGTCTGACTCTTGGTTTTGGCTCAGGTCATGATCCTGTGGTTCGGGAGTTCAGGCCCCGCATTGGGCTCTGTACTGACAGTGTGGAGCCTGCTTGGGATTCTCTCTATCTTTGTTCCTCCCCCACTTGTGCTCTCTCTCTCCCTAAATAAGTAAATAAACTTTTTAAAAAAGGATTAAAAGTATATGATCATTTTAGTAGATGCAGAAAATGCTATTGACAAAATAAAACATCCAGTCAGGATAGAAGCCCTCAACAAAGCAGGCTTAGAGGGAACATATCTCAACATAATAAAGCCCATCTATGAAAAGCCCACACTGAATATCATACTTATATGGGAAAAGCTAAAAGCTTCCCCCTAAGGTCAGGAATAAGACAAGGATATTCACTCTCACCACTTTTATCCAATGTAGTACTGGAAGTCCTAGTCACAGCCATCAGACCAAGAAAAATAAAAGGCATCCAAATTGGATAGGAAGAAGTAAAACTTTCACTATTTGCAGATGACATGCTATCATATAGAAATAGAAAATCCCAAATATTCCACCAAAAACCTCCTAGAACTGATAAATGAATTCAGTAAAGTTGCAAGATAAAAAAAACCAACATGCAGAAATCAGTTGCATTTCTATACACGAATAATGAAACATCAGAAAAAAATTAAGAAAACAATCCCATTTGCAATTGCACCAAAAATCATAAAATACCCAGGAATAAACTTAACCAAGGAGATGAAAACCCTGTACTCTGAAAATACAAACACTGATGAAAGAAACTGAAGATGACACAAAGAAATGGAATGGCATTCCATACTCATGGATTGGAAGAACAAATATGGTTAAAATTCCATATTCTCCAAAGCAATTTACATATTTAATATAATCCCTATCAAAATACCAATACCATTTTTCACATAACTATAACAAAAAAAATCCTAAAATTTAATTGGAATCACAAAAGACCCCACATAGCCAAAACAGTTTTGAAAAAGAAAAGCAAAACTGGAGATATCACAATTACAGGCTTCAAGTTACATTACAAAGAAGTAATAATCAAAACACTATAATTCTGGCACAGAAATAGACACAGAGATCAATGGAACAGAATAGAAAACTCAGGAAAACCCACAATTATATAGTCAATTAATCTTCAACAAAGCAGGAAAGAATATCCAATGGGAAAAAGACAGTCTCTTCAACAAATGGTGTTGGGAAAACTGGACAGCTACATGTAAAAGAATTAAATGGACCACTTTCTTACACCATACACAAAAATAAATTCAAAATGAATTAAAGACAGAAACGTGAAACCTAAAGCCATGAAAATCCTAGAAAAAAGGCAGTAATTCCTCTGACATTGGCCATCGCAACAATTTTCTAGATATGTCTCTCAAGGCAAGGGAAACAAAAGCAAAAACAAACTATTGAGACTACATCAAATTAAAAACCTTATGCACAGTGAAGGAAATGATCAGCAAAACTGAAAGGCAACCGGCTGCATGGGAGAAGATATTTGCAAATAACATCTGACAAAGGGTTAGTATAGAGAAATTCTACAACTCGACACCCAGAAAACAAACAAACCAATTAAAAAATGGGCAGAAGGCATGACCATACATTTATCTAAAAAAGACATACAGATGGCCAGCAGATGAGTGAAAAGATCCTCAACATCACTCACCATCAGGGACATGCAAAACTGCAATGAGATATCATCTCACACGTGTCAGAATGGCTAAAGTCGAAAGTAAAAGAGACAAGTGTTGGCAAAGATGTGGAGAAGGAGGAACTCTCATGCACTGTCAGTAGGAATGCAAACTGGTGCAGCCACTGTGGAAAACCATAGGGACATTCATCAAAAAGTTAAAAATAGAACTACCCTGCGATCCGGTAATCACACTACTGGGTATTTACCCCCAAAACACAAAAACACCCCTATATTTATAGCAGCATTATTTACAATAGCTAATTTATGGAAGCCATAAAAAAAAAAGAATGAAATCTTGCCATTTGCAACAACATGGATGGATCTGGAGAATATAATGCTAACCAAGTAAGTCAGAGGAAGGCAAACACCTTATGATTCCACTCACATATGGAATTTAAGAAACAAACAAGAAAATGGACAAAGGAAAAAAAGAGAAAAAGCAAGAAATAGATTCTTATCTATAGAGGTCAGTGGGGATGGGTGAAATAGGTGATGGTGATTGAGGAGTGTACTTGTGATGAGCACTGGGTGATGTATGAAAGTGTTGAATCACTATATCATATACCTGAAAATAATATAACACTGTATGTTAATCATACTGGAATTTAAAATAAAAGAAAAAATGACTTAAAATGATACTTGATTTTGTCTGTCTCAAAGCTTTCATGGGTAATTATTAAGAATAACTAGGTTAAACAAATAAAATAAATGAAAAGGTTGTAGATTAACTTTTGAATAGCTTCCAAAATCTTTTTTTTTTTTTTTTTTTGTAAAGAGAGCAAAAGCAGGGGAGGGGCAGAGGGAGAGAGAGAGTCTCAAGCAGCCTCCACACTCAGTGCAGAGATGATGCTGGGCTCACAATCATGAGTTCATGACCTGAGACAAAATCAAGAGTTAGATACTTAACTGCCTGAGCCATACAGGTGCCCCACTTTCAAAATCTTTAGTAACCCAAAACTTTGATGTTTTACTAGGTTAAATGATAAATTAGGTTGAATTCACCAGATGTCTAAGTCTTTTCCAAATAAGGTAAAGCACTGAAACATTAATTACTAGCCATAGGCTTATCCGCTTTGTACTTCTTATTACAAAGACATTAAAGATATTTGGGTCTATTAGTAAACATGTTTCATGCTTTATTGGACATTCTACTATGAAAAATACATTTCTAAAAATTATGAAATACATTAATAAATTTTCCACTCTAAAAATTTTGGTGTAATAGATCACAGTTACTACTTAGTTTTCTCTAAAGAGTAACATTTCTAAGAGCTAAAATTCTGACATATGTAATTGAGACTGCTAGAAAATGATAAGAGAGCAAGTCTGTATTTGTTTTTATCAGGTCTTTAATTACTTAGAAAACTGAAACTTTTTAATATTAAGGAGCTAAGTTTTGCTAACAACTATACAATGTTCCATAGCGTCTCTGCTGGCTACCTTGGGTTAAACTGACAATTAAGTTTTAAGTTTTGTAATGATATGTAATCCTTTTTAGGCATGTGCTTTAGAACATTCTGAGGGTTTTTTAACAAACGTCTCCAAAATTCAAATTCTACATGAAATCTTTTTGACTAATTGGGCTTGCTTCTTTGATATGTTAAGTTATAAGGAAAGCTTTATCAAACAAGGTTATAATAGATCTTCTTAGGTTCTATTATGTAAGTCAATGTTATAACTGTTCCAGAAATTACATACAACTCCCCAAATTTTAATATATCCTGGTATAATGTCATCACTTAAAATTTTAATTCTTAAAATGTTGTGTGTCACAGAAAGAACTAAATTTCCTTGTCAAGTGCATTGTAATGAACTCTTATCAGGTCTTTAACCATGGGCATTTTTTTTTAGTCTTTTGCCATTTATGGTTATTGTCCTGATGCTCTTGCAAAATGTGTTTCAGCTTCAAGAAGAGTTGTGGAAAGGACTTTTGACAAATACATTCTTCCGATACCTTGAGATCCTAAAACTATGTATTTCCAGGACTAGTAAGAAAACTGCACTCAAACAGAATAAGAATTAATAACAGGGGACTAAATAAATTAAGGAAGATGATTATGGTTTTGATTCTTTTTTGCAACATGGCTGGTTCTCTAAAGTTTGCTCTTACAGATTCAAGAAAATTTTTCTCTAAGATATCTATCGCCTACAGAAATATGATAAAATATTTCTTTGTGAACAAATTGGAACATTTATCTTTCTCTATATCTGAGCTTTCCAGAATTCAGAAACTCTCAATGAGTATTCTTTCTTTCCTGGCAGTTATAATTATTTACACAGGTTCAATGAGAATCTGTTCTTGTAACAGGACACCATTGGAAACATTGGTTACATTACCAAGGCTCTGACTGAAATGTCATATGTTTGAGAGACACATGCATAAACCCAGATATGAACAGAGAGTTTTAAAGAACTAAGGTTGGTTTTATGGTGCCAGTAGAGCTCCTTGGAAATACTGGCCTGATACTTTGCTTACTGGGTTCCCAGTAACCTTACAAACTGAATAAAGAATATCATTTCTGGGGCACCTGCATGGCTCAGTTCATTAAGCAGTTAAGCATCTGACCCTTGGTTTTGACTCAGCTCATGATCTCATAATTCCTGGGATTTGGGCTCTACACTGACAGCTTGGGTTTCTCTCTCTCCCTCTCTCTCCTGTCCCACCCTGCTCGCATTCTCTTTCTCTCTCTCAAAATAAATAAATAACTTAAAAAAAAACAGAAGGTCACTTCCTAGCAGGTGCCTGGACCTCAAAATGTTTTAGGGAACTGAGGAAGAAAAGAATTCACCCAAATCTGCAAGTATTGTAGACAAGTCTGATGCAAATATTTGAGTTGGCTTCTGGCCTTAAAAAGCTGTTAAAAGCTCAGTTTAAAATTCCTTATAAGAAGTTCCAACAAAGCAGAGTTAAAAGAACCTATATGGTCAAACCATATTCTTGCTGTGCTTATGCAAATTACTAAGCCAAGTTTGTTAAAACTAGCCTTATTTCGCAAACAAATTAGACTTAATTTGTTTATCTTTGACAGGAAATGAGGATAATTTTAGAGACAAAGTTTCAAAAACACGTTTGTAGATGTTAGATTCTAGTTCTGATTATCTTTGAGTGTTTGTTGTTCGCCCATAAAACTCAGCTGGACCCTGAATTCTTCTGGTTTCCTTGGATAGCTGGCTGTGACTCTACAAACTAACGTTTCCCATCTTCTCCCATTGTCTTGTCTTAAAGTCATTAAGAACGAAAACTGCCTTTTTCCTGAGGCCCTGCAAACTGAAGCTGGACAACGTGAGATAAACTTCAGGGAAATTAAAAAAAAAATTCAGAGGAACTGCCACAGTATCTTATATATAGACAATCCTAGTGCCTGTCGCGTTATGAGCCACTCAAACAATCACCGGAGACATTTGAATTACACACCAGAAAAATCCGTCAGATTGCCAATCCTGTGCCCAGCCCATCTGAAGATACCTCAAGAATGACTCCTAAAAATCTTCTTACTGGCCCCACTCAAGACTCAGACACTGGGTTTATAACCTGCTCCAACCATTAACCTGGGTTTTCCTTTCATTTCTATTGAAATGCCTCTTATTAATTACCTGATTGCTTGCTGAACAAGGCATCATATAGATGATGGCTGATACCACTTACTGAACCTATATTAACTCCTCTTGGGAAATAAGAATCCATATAAATAGAATCAGGCAGCAAGCCACTTGGCTACAAGAAACACTTGACTACCACACTCTCCTTTTCCAAGGCGGCTGGGACTAGTTTACTGATCTATTCTCTTGAATACCTATCAACAGAAGATTAAACCTGGGTGGCTCAGCCACTTGAACTCCCAACTTGGGCTTGAGTCTTAATCTCACAGTTAGGAGTTTAAGCCCCACCTCGGGCTTTCTGCTGTCAGCACAGAGCCTGCTTCAGATCCTCTGCCCGCCCCCCCCCCCCGCCCCTTCCCCACTGTGCTCTTTCAAAAATAAATTTTAAAAAACCATTAAAAAATAACATCAATTTTAGAGGGAATGATAAAATTGGGTTTGACTATAGTGTTATTCCTTAGAATATATTGGGAATAACATTAATGATGTCATATAGTACCAAACTATATGGGAAAATGTCCAAGTTCTCAAATAATGAACTATCCCTGATACTTCTTATAGAAAGAGAGACCAAAAGTTGCATCCTGCACCATGTCAAACCCTTCCATTCCAAAGCCCCTATTGCACCCTAATTCATCTTGAAGCAGTTACAGAAGCCAGACCCTTGCCCATGTTCCAGAATAATGGAAGAAAGGATTAACAATGGGAAATTATAATGGAAAAAATATCACCAGGTCTGACTCCATGTTGCTTTTATTTCCCTTGCTGCTCTTAAAGCATATTAGAGCTAATATTTGCAAAAACTGCTCTTTACCCAAAGAGCAACTGCTCTTTACTACCTCATCCAAGGAAATAAGGAAGTAGTCAGAGTGGTCATCATCCCAATTCTTCAAGACTGAGGAATGATCATAACTCAGAGGGGAAGTAAAACTATGCCACGTAAGATTAATGAGATTGGAACTAGCAAAAAACATAAAGCTTGTTTTTTTAAGAACCATTTCCCCCAATCAGCTATAGTGTCTTTTTAGACCCCACTAACAAACTCACTAACTGTCTCTGCAAAAGCTTGCACTCAAGGTCAATGGATATGGCTCCAGCCTATGAACAAGCAAGGCCCTGCATTCCTTACTTGAGACAACAATCCTGAGACACCATCCAGGTTATACCAGCCTCAAAGCCCCTTCTCCTTGACCTAAGATAACCTCCTGATGTCAAGGACTAAATTTAGCTTCGTTCCAATATTAAATCTTTACTCCAAAATGAACATGTGATATATGGTGTATCTATGCTTGCTCAGCGCACATGCTTCATCTTCCCTCATTCATAATCAGACATTTCCTTAGTCTCTTGTTAACATATTATGTAAAGGATTCTTTGGATTTTTCTTCTCCTGAATCTTTTCAACATCACATTGGTTCCTTCAAATTGTACTTATTGGAATTACTTTACTGTCCACGCATCTCTGTTATAATTACTGTACAAAATGCAAAAACAGATGATCTAAACCAAACACACATACTATGCTTGCTCACCAATTGGACTTAACAGAGAATGGATATCACTTTAAAATTTCCCACCATTTATGTTACAATAAGTCCCTTCCAAAATGATTAACCCTAGAATGGTATATATATTCATATCTAGCAACAAGGGACTTGATTGACCCAGGGCAGACAAGTCAGTCATCTTGGCACTGAGAGACATAAAAGCAAAAGGTTGATTATCAGTGCTCTCTGAGGAAAGATTATTGACCAAAAGGGATAAATAATAAAGGAAATTTTCAACTTTTAATGTTTGGGGACCGTACTCCTAGGGTTCCCAGGGAAGCTGTATTTTAACTTTTGCCAAGGTTAGAGTGACTTCAACAAATTTCAAAGCATGGGCTCTATTTCTGCCCCTAAGCACAGATTGTCCATCTGTGTCATTAGCAAATAACCTAAAAGAAACATTTCAAACTAAAGATAAGAGTAAAAATATCCCTAAGTTTCCATACCTCTGAATCCTGCAAACATACACATACTAAAAGTATAAGATAAATATTATTCTCTGGAATGTCTTATGTCATGATGATTTGTAACCTTTTATGTAAAAACATATAATCCAGTGCCAAGTGTTCCTTCCCTAGAGCACTCTTTTTTGTGAAGACTGTGTGTCCTGCATAGCTGTCCTAACTGTGGCTTGAATAAAACTCTTTTCCTTTCTCTTTACAATTTACAATTTAAATTTAAATTGAAAATTTATTATTAAATTTTTTCAAGTTTATTTATTTTGAGAGAGAGAGAGCACAAATGGGGGTGGGGCATAGACAGAGGGCAAGAGAGAATTTCAAGTAGGCTTTGTGCTGTCAGCGCACAGGCCAACGAGGGGCTCCATCTTACAAACCATGAGATCCTGACCTGAGCTGAAGCCAAGAGTTGGGCACTTAAACCAACTGAGTCACCCAGGTGCCCCTCTCCTTAAAGTTTTAA
Organism: Suricata suricatta; assembly: GCF_006229205.1. Classification (NCBI taxonomy): domain Eukaryota; kingdom Metazoa; phylum Chordata; class Mammalia; order Carnivora; family Herpestidae; genus Suricata; species Suricata suricatta. Next base: position 72,331,674 of record NC_043711.1, on the reverse strand, counting down.
AAAGCTTTGCTTATTTTGCATTGGCAATTTGCAAATGATATATCCAATAAAGAGCGGGTGTCCAAAATATATAACTTATACAACTCAACACCCCAAAAAAGCAAATAATCCATTAAAAAAATGGGCAGAAGACATAAACAGACATTTTCCCAAAGATATACAGATGGCCAACAGACAAGTGAAAAGATGCTCAATATCATTAATTGTTGTAACCCGGCGGCCGGGTTACAACAATTGACGCCCAACGTGGGGCTGAGTGAGAAGGGATCCAGCGATTAATGCCGATCGGTAAAAATGGCCAACCAGGCGGTTTCTCGCCTGGTTCGCGAGCCGGGGGAATATTAAAAATGGCCAACCAGGTGAATTTTCGCCTGGTTCACGAGCCGAGAAGTTTAAGAGGCCAACCCACGCGAAATCTCGCGTCGGGCCCACGGCTGGTGTTTAAGGGAGTTTTTATGAATCAATTACTCGGGCGGCTGTGCAGTTCACAATTCGTGTGGAAAGCAGCCAACTGAAGGCAGTTCACGGCTGGAGTTTATCGGTAATTTTAGAGCAGAAATTAAATAAATAGTCTAAACAGAGACCCTTAGAGCACAGAGAGTAAAGGTATTTAAGTGTTTTTCTAAAACCTCTGCGGAGGAATAATAATAGCTTTTGGTGTGTATGTGTGAGTGAATGCTACCCTTTGTCTTTGTGTCACTGTATTATAAAAAATAAGGGGCAATTACAGAGTCTGTTCTACTTGTTTTGGTTTGCTGCAAACGCCCTCCCATAAAGATAGGCAAAGTTACAATCAAGAATGTAAATTATGCTTTGAGCCATAAAGAGTCTAACGAAAGGGAACTCTTTATTGATATTAAGAGCGTAAAGTAAGTTTTGAGCCATATGGAGTCTGAAAAAGACCCTATATAGATGTTCTTCCATCCTGAGGATGGGCGCCAGTAACCTGTAAGAGTCACCTGTCTAAACCTCCAGAGGTAAACTAGCTTTTCATCTAAATTTTAAATGCACATGTGCTTTTTGTTTGGGATATCACTACTTCCCATCCCGGGACCGCACCGAGACGTCGGTGGGTCCTTTAGTAAATCTGTGTTTAGTGAGGGCTTCTCCCTCGCACATTTCCCAGGTTGATGGTTATAATTGGTACTAAAAATTGTTGGTCTATCTTGAGACAGAAACCTGAAAGAATTTCCCAGCAGCTGCTGGGTTCATTTGGTCCCAGGGATAATTCTTTCTTTTCTCTGGACTGACATAGATTGCCTAAATTCTACTGGTTAAACAAAATTATATAAAACCAAAATAAGCCTCAAACCTGCTCCTGTCTGAGCTAACAAAATTTTAAACTGGGAATTTTTTCTCTGCTCCCTGGAGAGCCTATCTTGCTCTCCCTTCCCCCGCTCAGGGCAACCAGAGGGCCTCAGGTTACAACCACTGGGCAGGGAAAGGCCAATTTGCATAAGAAACTATAGACCACAAAAAATCAGTTTTTGCACCAAATTTCGAGGTTAAAATCAACTATAGAGAACAGGCATCTTACCTAAGCTTAAATAAAACTTATTCAGTGCTTAAGTTTGTTGGTTAAAACAAAAATTTATGTTCTATCTAAATCTACCATAAGTCAAATAGGTTCCTATATTCTCTACTTCAACCAACTTTTAACAAACATGTTAAAAAAAAGATTAATTTGGTCTGTTTTATAGTTTTCATTGAGTGAATAGTTTTAAGGTTCTTAATAAGTTAAGACGTTAAGATTTTACTTGATAGTAAATTAAGATTAAATTCATTGGCTGTCTAGCAAGTTAAAACTAAAGCAAAAGCCAACTAATTAACATATTGGTATAAGATAAGGCCTATAGATGTCTGTGCCTTTTAACTTGTGGCAAAACAACTGGGGATGTTTAAAACTGTTAAAAGGCTGCTTTGTGCTTAATTAATTCAAAAATTTACCATCTAAAGAAAAAAGTTTTGATTACTACGCCCTTAATGGGAGACTAATATTTCTAAGAGTTTGATAGTCTGCTAAGTGTAATTTATAAATGGTGCAACTGCTCAAATATATGTGCAGTTCCTAAAGTTTTAATGTTTTGATATAAGATCATTATTCAACACCTTTTACTATCAAAAAGTGTCACTAAATTTAAACTGTAACTTAACAGCCTTTACAATTAAGGAGCACTTATGTACTTTTAATAATGTTCAAATACTATTGGGGGATATTAATTGGATGCGGCCTCTTTCAAAGCTGTTTACTAGAGACCTTATTCCCCTGTTTAAGATCTTGCATAAAGACTTCCATCCAAATTGCAAAACGAAAGTTAACTCCTTTGGCCCTAAAATCCTTACCTAAAGTTAATAAGACTTTACAAGGGGCCATGCTTACAAGGATTAATTACAATAAACCTTGGTCTTTAATAAAATTATTTCTTTTCAAACTAAGGAAACTTCAACATAGAGAACTAAACTTGTTGCTGTTATTAATATATTTCAAAAAACTCCAGAGAGGTTTAATCTGTGACTGGTCTCTTTCAGCAACTAAGACCTGTCTACAAGAAAGAAATTTCAGGTTTAACTCATTCTAAATTGCCTGGCCTCTCTAAAATTCATCATCTAAGCTCTATAGCTCTGAGGCTACAATTTAAGATCACCCGTAAGCGACAAATAATAAAACAGTGTCCTTCTTGTGTTGTGCATTTACCTGTTCCTCATTTGGGAGTAAATCCTAGAGGACTAGTGCCCAATGCCATCTGGCAAATGGATGTAACACACATTTTAGAGTTTGGAAATCTAAAGTATGCTCATGTGAGTATTGATACCTACAGCGGTTTCCTATATGCTACTTTACAAACTGGAGAAGCAGGAAAGCACGTCGTAGCACACATGCTTTCTGCCATATCAGTGTTGGAAATTCCAAAACAAGTAAAAACTGACAATGGACCAGGATATACGGGAACCATGTTCTCTAAATTTTGTCAACAGTTAC
>NC_043711.1:72292728-72328594 GCF_006229205.1 Suricata suricatta | reverse complement strand
AAGGACAAGGTATAGTAGAACAGGCACATCTATCTTTAAAAAATACCCTTGATAAAATAAAAGGGGGGACTGGTACCCCATCAAGGGATCTCCCAGGAATCTTTTGCACCATGCATTATTTATTTTAAATTTCTTAACTTTGGATAAAGAAGGACGTTCAGCTGCTGAACGTCTCTGGCAAAATGAGACACAAAAAACTTTTGCTACTGTGCTTTGGAAAGATCCTTTGGATAACAAGTGGCATGGTCCAGACCCAGTTTTAATCTGGGGACGAGGTTCAGGTTGCATTTACCAACAAAAAACAGATGCAGCCAGATGGTTGCCAGAGAGATTAGTAAAACAAATCGATCAAAACACTCAGTCCTCCAGGGAAAAAAAATCTCCTTGAGAGAAATCTTTGTCTTTCCCTTTAGGACCATGCTGGGAAAAGAAACTTCAAAAAAAACCTGGAGAAGAGGAGGAAGGAACGCATTGACAATCCTTTCTTCGTGGATTTTATGGACTTTTATCCTATCCCCTTCCATGTTTAAGACCTATTGCGTTTTTTTTTTTTATCTTGATGCCCTTGGGCCCTGTTCTATTCAATAAGGTCATGGCTCTCCTAAGGCAGCAAATAGGCGCAGCCTACCCAGGTCCAGTATATTAAGCTCAATACAGCCGATGCAGGAGGCCGATGGAAAAACTGTGGCAAGAGGCATGGGCTGGCTAGTCAATGACGGGTAAGAGAGGCCTTGCCATCCTTTCACCTAAGACAGGCGCTCAGACACAAGCTTCTGAGTGTGCCCATGACGGGTAAGAAGGATTGGCGAGTCTCCAACATAAGCCAGGCACAGTCCTTTCCTTGCCTAAAAAAAAAAAAGGAGCTTTTTTGAAAATCAGTTTTAAAGGGAGGACCTGTCGGGGCCGCCAAGTTTTCTGTCTGCCTCGGGCAAGGATTATCACTCTCCGGAGAGTGAACCAGCAAACAAGATTTGCATCTAGAGGCTGGAGACTGCCATTTCCTGGTCAAAATAACTTTGGCGTCTGTCATGCTGGGCCAGACTGGAGTGGCCAAGGTGCACAAAAGATCAAAACCGTATTTTAGATTATTCAGTGCTAACTTCCCCCTTCCCAGCATTGCTGAGGCAAATCTGGGCGTTTCTTTTGATATTCATTTGACTCTGTTTACCTGGTAACTGACCTTGGTCAGCTGCTTTGTTTTCCCGCCTTGAAACCTTTATAAAAGACAGTTTTCTGTATAAAGCTCTCTCTTTTGCCTGATCAGAAACCGTGAGTGCTGTCTTTACTCTCTGCATCTCCCTCTCTTGCCCTGCTTTTTCTCTCCCTCCCTCAGGAGAAGGACCCGTGACAGAGGCGCGCTCAAAGCTGGGGACGAGCGCGCCTGGACCTGGCGAGCTAGCGCACCGCGGCACCCGCAAGTGCTGTCCCAGCTTGGGATGGAAGCAGACGGGGCTGACGAGTGGCCCCAGCCGCCGGGTTACAACAACAATTAATCATCAAAGAAATGCAAATCAACACCACAATGAGATATCACCTCACACCTGTCAGAATGGCCAAAACCAAAAACACAAGAAACAACAAGTGTTGGCAAGAATGTGAAGAAGGAGGAACCCTTATGTGCTGTTGGCGGGGATGCAAAATGATACAGCCACTGTGGAAAACGGTATGGGGGTTCCTCAAAAAATTAAAAATAGAATTACCATATGATCCAGTAATTCCACTACTGGGTATTTACCCAAAGAATGTGAAAACATGAATTCACAAAGATATATGCACCCCTATGTTTATAGCAGCATCATTTACAATAACCAAATTATGAAAGCAGTCCAAGTGTCCATCATTAGATGAATGCATAAAGAAGATGTGGTTATAAATACACACACACACACATACACACACACACACGCAATGGAATAAACTCATCCATAAAAAGGAATGAAGTCTTGCCATTTGCAACAACATGGGTGGATCTAGAGTGTAGAATGCTAAGTGAAATAAGTTAGTCAGAGAAAGACAAATGCCATATGATTTCACTCATGTTTTCAATTTAAGAACACAAACAATCAAGCAAAAATAAAGAGAAAGAGAGAGAGAGAGAGAGAGAGGGAGGGAGGGATAAAAAATAGACTCTTAACAATAGAGAACAAACAGATGGTTACCAGAGGGGAGAGTTTGGGGGATGGGTGAAATACTGAAGGGGATAAAGAGTACATTTATCATGATGAGCACTGAATTATGTATAGACTTGTTGGAATCACTATACTGTATACCTGAAACTAACATAACACTGTATGTTAATTACTCTGGAATTTAAATTTTAAAAAAGCAGAATTGGTATATATATCCTAAAAGAAAAAAATTAGAAGTCTACTATTGTGCTCTACATTTTCAGTTAGTTTTTTTTACTAGTAATACACACTCTTAAAAATTATCTAAGATTATACTTTGAGGCCATGCCAGTATGGTAGATGGACTGCATTAATAACCCCAATTTTTCATGCCTTTCTTTGCCCATGTCCTTTGGTAATGCTCTCCTGCACTTACTCTGGGTGTGGCAAAGTCATTCGCTTTGGCCAACAGAATAGCAGCAAACTTCAGACAAACAGAGGCATATTTTTTTCCTTCTCCTGTGTTTCTGCCAGTGCCTAAGAAAAAGTGCAGGGTGATTCTGATTGACAGGAAAAACTCTTGGAAAGTCGTCATCTCCTCCATCCCACCAGCTGATAGTTGATGCATAACCATGCATCTGAGACTGGTCAAGCCTTTCTCACACTGGTGGACCCACACAACCAGCCCATCAACTTCATGGGAAATGGGAAATGAGTGTTATTTTGAGTCAACAAATTTTACGATGGTCTGTTAGTGATAGCTAGATGATATAGAGAAGACTTGGGCATATGAAGATTAAGAAAAGGCAATGCTGATCTTGAAGAAGGAGGTCATAATAGTGGTTTCCTCAGTGGGAAGGGGAATGGTCTATAGAACTCATTCTCAAAGCATACACCAACACTCCTTTGTGCACCAAAGTGTCTCCAAGAGCCTTTCAGAGGGACTCTGAAGTCTTCTTGTCTCAAGTCCAACTCTGTGAGAAGCCAGATTTTCATCATATACTTCAATGAAAATAACATATCACAACAGACTAAAGAAAAAGATACCAGAATTCAGATTATCCCTAAGAAGACAGACATTAAATAGATTTGCAACAATGTAAAACAATGTCACCCTTCTCACCAGGTTTTAGAAAACATTTTTAATAAAAATATCCTATCTTAATAATACACTAGCTATATGTTAATATGGTGGGTTTATCATTGTTTTTTGTATTGAATTGATCAACATTTAGAAATTTCTGTTTTAAGTTTCTAACATAAGCTATACAGAAAGAATTCACCTAAGCAAAACTCTTTGAGTTTCTTAACAATTTAATAGTGTGAAAGGGTCCTGAGACCAGTATTTTGAGAACTTCCGGTCTATAACTATGAGCTAGTTCATGATTGTGTGCATGTTTACCTAGGTAAACACTTATCAAGTTACACACTTAAAATTTGTTTACTTTGCTGCATGTATGTATCTCAATTAGAACCATTCTTTAAAAAGTACCTAGGACAGTAGATGTAAGTTCATAGTATAGAGCAAATTGGGAAAAAATAAAATATAACTTAGTATTGAGAAACTGTATATATATATTCAGAAGATCAGAAGGAGTTGTGCTAAAATAACAAAGTTTACCTCTGAAGCCTGTTGCTAAGTGGGAACCAGCCAAATGGCAGCTTGATCTAAGAGCATTTTATGTGTAAAATTAAATCAACAGGCTTTTCTCCACACCTCTCACCGAAGAACAGGAAAGCCTGTGCTGAGTGAGGGAAGGCAGAGAGTTTGATGCAGAATATGCCCTCTTCTTCCTCCCTTCCAACTTTGTTCAAGCCAACTCTCCAAGTTAGCAACAGAAAACGATTTGAACAAGCACAAGAGTCACTAAGAGAAAAACTCTGACAAGGAACAGGAAAGACACACCTAGGGAAAAGAGTAAAAAGATCCATCCAAGAGTAAAAAGATCGGACTAAAAAAGAGATAGTACAATAAATAAATTGGACATAAATAGTCCCAAATGATTTTACAGTAAAGTTGAATAATAGTGTCAAGCAAAGTGAACATGGATGAAACTGCAATCAGCTAAGAGATACAGAACTTTCTCCTAGAGGTCAGTGTGGCAAAGAACAGTCTAATGTGGGATCACAATGACCAGAGTTTAAATCCTAACTCCAATATTTACCCAACTGCGGACCTTAGGCACGATACATAATTAACCTCACTGAATTTGAGCCTTCATCTGTAGAAAGGGTGTAACACCACCTACTTCATAGGGCTGCTGTCAAAATTAAATAAGATTTTATTTAATTTTATTTTTGTTTTTATTATTTATTTTTGAGAGACAGACAGCGTGAGCTGGGGTGGTGGGGCAGGGGAGGAGCAGAGAGAGAGGGAGACACAGAATCTGAAGCAGGTTTCAGCCTCTGAGCTGTCAGCACAGGGCCCAATGAGGGGCTTGAACCCATGAACCACAAGATCATGACCTGAGCTGCAGTCAGACACTCAACTGACTGAGCCATTCAGGCTCCCCTTATATGAGATTTTAAATGCAAAGAACACACAGTTCTGGACATACCATGAGTTTTCAATGAGTGATTTTTTTTTTTTTTTTTTTTTTTTTTTTTGCTTTCTTGACTGAAAATTTTTCTTCTCAGGAATATGTAACCCCTTAGGAATGTTTAAATCCTATCACTCCATTAAGTTTGCATGGTGTATGAAAAAATAATTTTAAGTTTCTGGAAAAAAATGTACTAGGCTAATATTAATGATTTACTAACAAAGTTTATTTCAGTATGATGTTTAATAATATTCATTAGATAGCTCCAGAGAGGTAAATTGCAAGTTTTTTCAATATATTAAACATTAAAGGGAGACACTGTATTTTATTTACCCATTTATCAGTTGACAGACATTTGAGTTGCTTCCAGTTTAAAGTGATTATAAATGATGCTGCTAGGGACATGCAGGCACACTCTTTGTGTGGACATGTTTGCATTTCTCTTGGGCATGTATGTGGGGTTAGAATAGCTTGATCACATGCCAATGTTGTGTTTGAGCCTTGAGAACTGCCAGACTGTTTCTAAAAGTGGCTGTATCACTTTACATTCCAACCAGCAATGCATTAGGGCCCTGATCTCTCCACATCTTTGTGAACACTTTTATTACCTGCTTTTTCAAATTTGTATTTAAATTTTAGTTAACATGCAGTACAATATGGGTTTCAGGAGTAGAATTCAGTGCTTCATCACTCACATAGAACACCCAGTGCTCATCACAATTAGGACAATTTCATCTATAGATAGATAGATAAAGATTTTAATCCAACGTCACTAAGACTTAGGCCTCTTTTCTTCTAAGAGCTGTATAGCTTTAGCACTTACATTTAGATTCATGCTCCATTTTTAATTCATTTTTTAATGTTTATTTATTTTTGAGAGAGTGAAGGAGAGTGTGCACACAAGCAAGGGAGAACAGAGAGAAAAGGCAACAGATGATCTGAAGCTGGCTCTGCACTAAGAGCAGAGCCCAATGCAGGCTCCTATCTGTAAACCATTGAGATCTTGAACTTCAGCCAAAGTTGGACACTTAACTTACTAAGCCACCTAGACACCTTAAATTCATTTTTGTATACGATGTGAAATGTGGGTCTAACTCCATTCTTTTGCATATAATATCCAGTTGTCCTAGCACCATTTGTGGAAAAGACTATTCTTTCTTGGTTGAACTGTCTTGACACTATTGTTGAATATCAGTTTGCCCTTAATGTGGAGGTCAACTACTTTTTGAAACTCCTGTCATGCCCAATGACATTGTTCAAAATATGGACAACCTCCACCTAGCCAAGTGGTCTCCTCTACATGCTCACTGGAAGCTTTCAGCAGAGATTGACAGAGTCATTGAGGCATTACCTCATTATTGAAACTCTTTCCTTTGTGTTTCTGGCCTCACACTACATGGAGAAAAGAAATTCCCACGTGCCAGTCCCACATTCCCCAAGGAAATTCCTCCTCTTCTTCCTTCCATGAAGGGAAGGTTGCTGTCAGAAATCTTCTGTCCATGAAGCCCCCATCCCACCACACCCTCTCTCATTCTGCCCTTCTGAAAATGCATACCTAACCTGTGACCCAGACCACATGTTTTACTCTTACATGGCTTATTCTCATTGCCTCATTTAGACAGTAAGTTCATGTTGTGTTAGGCTACTATTGCTGCATAACAAATTGCCACAAATTTATTCCAAACCCACACATTAACTTACAGCTCTGTAAGTCAGAAGTCTAGGCAGAGTGACTGGATTCTCTACTCTCTGTCTAAACTGGCTGAAATCAAGGGTCATATGGTCTATGTTCTCATCTGAAGCCCAGGATACTCTTCAAAATTCAAGTGGTTGTTTGCAGAATTCAGTTCCTTGCAGTTATAGAACTGAGTTCCCCCTTTCTGGCTGCCTGTTGACCAGGGGGAATTCTCAGCTCCTAGAAGCTGCTTATAGCTCCTTGCCACAAGGTCTTATCTACAGATCCTCTTTTCAACATGGCAGTTGCAAGGCTAACAGCAGAATCTCTCTGTTGTATCCCTCCTCTTCCAGAAAGGGCCCAGTTCCTGTTAGGGGCTCATTTGATTAGGCCAGGCAGCCTGGAATAGTCTCCATTTCAATGAACTCAAAGTCAACCGGTTTGGTACCTTAAATATATCTGCAAAATTCTTTCAAGTTTGTAATGTAATTTAACCTAATCAGCGAAGTGACATCCATCATATTCAGCCCTCTCCACACTCTAGAAGAAGAGATAATACAAAGTATATACACAAGGAGCAGGAATATTGGTTGTCATCTTAGATTTCTGCCTAACCTCACATAAACACACACATCCCCCCAAATGTTAGAGTTAAATCTTCCATGATTATAGCATTTCACAATCTCTCTCATTTAAACCCCATGTTACAGGCTAGTCAAGAACATTATCACCATTGTATAGATGGAGAAATTATTGAATCCAAGACCACAAAACTATACAGTGGGTGATCAAATAATAGAATCCATTTATCCTCCAAATTTCTCTTTGCTACAGAACCACCACCCTGTGAGAGATTATATCTTATAACCATAAACCACAATCACAATACCACCTGACATTTTATAATAATAACTGACAAACCATTGCCACAGACCATGTCATTTAATTGTCATGGCAACCTTATTAGTGTGGGTTTTATCATTTCTTCTTCAAATGAGGAAACAATTGAGTCCCACAGCACAAAGCACAAAAAGAACAAATAATAAGATCCCTGTTTTTGGTGCTATTATAAATCAATTTATGTAGACTACCAAACAAGGTACTACAGGGAAAATGCAAAGGGATATTATTCCTGCCCTAAAAGGATTTATTTATTGGTAATATGTCAGGAATTGATGAATATAACACATTTCTAACATTAATTAGATTTAAATAATACCAATAAAAAAGAAGTTCAGCAGCATAATAAAATCTAAGCAGGACTTTGCTTTTGAAAGTCTAACCTACAGATCAGCCAACTATGCGCCACCAGCCAAATCCTGGCTACTACCTTCTTGTGTATGACTCATGAGCTAACAATGGTTTTTACATTTCTAAGGGGTTAGAAAAAAGTTTAAAGAAAGTAATTTTTTGGTTTGTAAAAATTATATAAGATTCAGATTTCAGTGTCCATAAATAAAGTTGTATTGAAACACAGCCACACTCATCCATTTCTGTATGGCCTATATTTGTCGTGTTACAACAGTAGCATTAAATAGTTGTGACAGACTGAATGCCCCACAAAGTATAAAATGTTTACTATCTTGCCCTTTATAGAGAATGTTTTCTGGGCCCTTGTTCTACCCCACTTAAGCTGAGTGGACAAAAGGGAAGGAGATGGAGGTGCTCCCAATGTTGAGGAGTGGAGTGGTAAGAACCTACCTCTCTAGCTTTTGGGGAAGAGAAGCCGTAAAGGGCTTTTGGAGCCCTCAGACACACTGGCTTTCTGAAACCCAGGGCCTGGGAAGAAGCAGAACCTCAGCTGGGAAGGCTACCCAGCTGCTTCACAAGCCTTTAGAAGGAAGGGAGCTGCCAAGAGATAAGACTGCCTTGGGCATGGAGCCCAGTCCATGCTGGCTGAAACAAAAAAACACTGGTAGCAGTAGACTCTGGGTCTGAGGAGTGGGCACCTCCCCAATCCCCCAGTGCCTCACAGTGTCATAGCATCATTCTAAACAAGTGGAAGAAGACAATCAAATGATGCTGGATGTCTAAGTGTGTGTTCTGCAAAAAGTAGACCCTCAGACAAGAATTCAGACACAAGCATATTTAAGGAGGTGAGCCCAGGGAACATAGTGAGGCATTAGGGTAGGGGTGTAGATCAATAATGGTACAATACTGGCAGGTGTTACTGCTATGAGCAACTGGGACTCAATTCCACGGGGAACTTTGTGAATGAAATTAGCACTCACCTCAGAATTTTACCACCAGGGGCGAAGACAAGGGGTATGTGGCCTCCAGTTTTCTCCTCTCACTGAAAGAGAGTTGTTCACAGTAGTTGTAACCTTGAAGCACTTCCACCTGCCCCTTATGAGCTGAGCAAGCTTCCGGGGCTGGAAGAAGTCCACAGCAAGAGGTTACAGGTGCCTAAGGCACGAGGCATTAACAAGCTTCTTCATGCTGCAGGGGAAGCAGAAAGAACAAGCTGCCCTGTGCTGCGGGGAACCACACGTGTAGGAGTGCAGCATCAAGAGTGTGTGCTACACTGGGCTTGTCCTCAGCCTCAAAGAGTTAGTGGGATTAGTGGAGGGGATACAAATTAGATTTATTTTGATTATAAAAAAAAAAAAGATACTTCCAGTGGCTAAAGTGTCTTGCATGTCTGTGTATGCGTCTTAACTTTCCTCTTGGAGAGCAAACTCCTCAATGCCATGCAAAAAGATGAGTCTTAACTACCGCTTAGTAGATGAGTCAATCAGAAAAAACTATGAAGAAGGTTTTGCTCCCTTTTCTCATTCACTGCCTATTAATGATACATGTAAACAATAAAAGCCATGAATATTCCTTAATAATTTACTCTTTAATGATCAAAATTGATCACCAAAACCAATGAGAACTAATCAACTTTAAATCTTGATTCCCCATCATGAATATTTTTTCAATTTTTCAATGTTTATTAATTTTTGAAACAGAAAAAGAGAGATGATGGAGGAAAGTCAGAGAGAGAAGGAAACACAGAATCTAAAGCAGGCTCCAGGCTCCTAGCTGTTAGCACAAAGCCCGATGTGAGGTTCAAACTCACGAGCCAGGCATGACATCATGACCTGAGCCTAAGCTGGACACTTAACCAACTGAGCCATCCAGGCACCCCTCTGTCACAAAATTAACCCAGTCGTCCCTCCCTCCATTGCAGTATTTTAACAAATGTGGCAGGTACACAGATGCTATAAAATGCATTATATTTGAATAACAAAACAACTAGAGATATGAATAGATCATGGGGTTTAGGGGAAGAGTCATTTGGTTTCGTTTCATGATTTAAAAAAAAGACAAAGGATGGTAGAATTTCCAAATGAAATAAAATCCAGCCAGCCTTCCAGATTTTGAAGGGTTTATAATGGAAGAAACAGCCCATAAGTGGGTCATGAACAATATTGCCCATTAATCATCCCAAGCCCACTGCGTGTGCATGCCAGTTGCCAAGAAAGTCACAAAACTCTGTCTCAAGGACAATGTGCTTTGTAAAATTCACTTCCCAATGTGGAAGTCTAATATTTGGGTTCACTAACATTTTCCACACGTGTGTGGGAAAGTGAACCCTGAACTAAGGGGCAAGGCAAAGCAACACAGCCCTACCTTGAAATAGCAAGAAAGGTCTTTAGTCCTCAGTCTCAGTTCAGACGTTCAGTAATTCCTCCTTGTTGAGCGCCACTTAGAGCCACCTTTGGATAAATAACAGGCCTTTCAAGCTAACCTTACTCAAAACAGAATTGCTGGTTGTTGTTTTTTTTACCTGAGCTGTCTTCCCAACTTAAGGTAAAAAATCTAAGAACAATCTTTCTTATTCTCTTTCTCTTGTCCCTTGGTCTAATCAATAAATGAGTATCCATGGCTCTTTCTCTAAAATATTTCTGGGATGGAACTGTTTCTCAGCCCTACTGGGTTAATTGCCCTGGTCATAGCCACCATCACCTGCCATCTCTCACTTTGACAACTGTAGCAGCTTCCTGGCTTCATTTCTGTCCACTCTTGGGCCCCTTTCTCCACGCAGTAACAGAGTAACCTTCTAAGAGTATAAATCAGATCATGTGACTGATCTATTTAAAGGGCTCTAATGCTTCTCTCTGCAGTAAAAATAAAAGTCAAACACCCTTCTTGAGACTATAAACCTTCGCACGATCTGGCCCCTGCTATTTCGGTTATCTATTGTTGCATAACAAACCATCCCAAAACTTAGTGCTTGAAGCAGTAACAATTTATTATATTTCATGATGTTCAGCAAAAGAACAGCTGGTAAGTTCTCTGCTCCATTTGATATAGGCGAGGATCATTTGTATGGCTGTGTTTGGTTGGGAACCCATCTGGGACTGAAATGTCTAACACAGCTTTCATGCCTGGTGCCTCAGCCAGGATGGCTGGCTGGGCCTCTCTCTCTCTACATGGTCCCTCAGTATTAGTGAGAAAGTTTGAATGTCTTTTTCTAGCAGCTGAATCTCAAGAGGACAGAAAAGGAAACGACCAGTGTTCTAAAAGCCTAAGACAATACACATAATATCAATTCTACCACATTCTATCAGTCAAAGCAAGTCACAAGGTCAGCCTGGACTCAGAGGATGAGGGCAATGAAGATAGACATGGCTCTTGATTAGAGGAGTGACATAAATGTTCATGAATGGGAGGAATTTTTGGCATCTGTCATTAGTAATATCTTCCACACCTATCTATCTCTCCAATCCAATTTCATACCACTTTGCACAAGCCCCACTTGGCATCTTTCCCTTGTTAATAGATGCTGAGATAGAGATTGCTGGAATTTCTCCCAATATCCTTCTGTTCATCTTCTTTAGGAATAGAACTTATGAAATTCCATTGGATTCATGTTTCCCCAGAGTCAAATTTTGCCATTAAGTCAGGTAAGACCCAAGAATTTGTGAATGGATTTGGTAACTTGGAAATCATGAAAAACCTCATGTGTCAGTTAGGATTCAACCAGAGAAGAGGAACTAGTAGAAGATACACATTAAGAGACTTCTTGCAAGGAATTGGCTTATGCAGTTGGGAGGGCTGTCTAGGCAAGTTTGAATTCCATCAGGCAGGTCATCAGGAAAGACAGGCTGGAAATCTCAGGCACGGGATAAAGCTTGTGTTCACAGGCAATTTTTTTTTTTCTTCAGAGAAGCCTTAAGTCCTTCAGCTGATTAGATGAGACCCACAAGATTACCTAAAATATCTCCTGGACTTAAAATCAACTGATTATGATTGTGGACTTTAATCATATCTACAAATTATCTTCACAGCAACACCTAGATTGCTATTTGATTGAATAACTAAGCCTAACCTAGCTGACACATCCAAAAACCATCACACCTCAACAAGACCAGCCTCAGTGGACCATGGAAATAAGAGCCCAGTTGAAGCAGGTTCACAAGAATGGGAAGGGAGAATGTGGAGATAGTTCATGTTAGCAATTATTTCAAAGAACTGTGCTATGAAGGGAAGCATAGGAATGGAGCAGTGACTGGAAGGAAATTGAAATGTGGGTTAACCAAATGAAGACTTACAGCAAGACTATTGGTGGAGAGAAGCTTGAGGAATTAGAGGCTTTGGTGTTAGAAAGTCATCTTAAAGGACACTGAAGCCATCAAGAAAACTTAGGAATGATGGAGAGTTACAGTGAGTCAGTAGATAACATATCCAGGGAATGAGAACATGCCCCGGGTTTGGGTCAGGGGAGTGACAGTGCATGGTGGTACGAGAAAGAGTAGTGGAGTTACAATCTGATGACATCAAATTCAAAGCTGGGGGAAGAAGGTTAGAAAAGAAGAAGTGAACCATCTTGGAAGACAGCGAGGAGCAAAGAGGACACACACCCACATTCAGACACAGCATGGGGATTCTGGGGGTGACAGCCCTCTCTTGAGAGGGATGCACAGCGAGTGGTGTCTTCATATGAGATCCAGATCTGAGCTAGAGCAAGCATGTGAGGGGAATTTTCAGAGAAATTGAGGATTTATGGGAAATGCTGATAGTTTCCGAAGATGGGGGTTCAGAGGGGAGATGACATTAGTAAGGGGGTTTTCAGAGCCATATCAGAAGCAGCTGGGGGGTAGTGCGCTGGGTGTCTGACATTGAGAACAGTCTTGGTGGTTTCCAGGAAGATGGTGATCTTGAGGCTGGGAGTGTTGAGGAATATGTAAAGATGAGAGAGTCTTGCCAAGAGCACAAGTTCTGGGGCCCTGTTTTCACGCTCACTGATGGGGATATCAAAGCTGGAAGCAGGGGAGTTGTATCCCAGCACTGAATCCCCCTGGATCTCTGGTTCCTCACTGGAACAATAATTTGGTTGCAGAAGTTCTCTGCAGCAACTTCCAGCTAACGTGTGAGTCTTTTTTTTTTTTTTTTCTGAGATAGAAAGTGAAAGAAGGGGAGGGGGCAGAGAGAGGGAGAAAGAGACTCCCTCTTGATCTCTCGAACCACTCTGAGAAATCAAGAGTCGGATCAAGAGTTGGATGCTTAACCCACTGAGCCACCCTGGCACCCTCACCTGTGATTCTTTAAAATAGTTCTGTAACTCCTGCTTGGCATAAGCATTTGTTTCCCAGGGTGTTCGCTTTTTGCAACTTTATGGCCATTGTCAAAATAACTTTTAATGCCTTCTGGGCCTGTCCCATGACAACATGGAAGGAGAACAAATACACCACGTGCCATTGGTACCAGTCCCCTCTAAAGAACAGGGGGGCAACCTAATGTACAAAAAAGCTGTTTACTTTCCCCTGAACTTATGAAGCTATTGAGTTCCTGCACACACTTTCATACATACATCTCAGAAAGCTGTATTCAGGAATAAAAGAACCCCTTACTTTCCTCCACCCCCCAATCATCCCCATGCCTCAGGTCAACTTATGGCACCCTCCAAGCAAGGGTATCTGAGTTGAAATGACTGATACCATCTCTAACCTTCCAGCTGCACTCCCTAATCCATCACTTCTTAAAGTGGGGTCCCTGGACCTGCAGCATCAGCATTACCAAGGAATCTAGTAGACAGGCAAATTCTCCTGCTGCACCACACACCTACTGAATCAGAATCTCTGGGGGTGGGACACAACAATCTGTGTTAACAAGCCCCTCAGGTGATTCTGATGTGTGCTCAAGTTTAGGAACCACAGCTTGAGACACAGCACACAGTTTGGTCATGTGGAATACCCTCTGGTTCTCATAACTTTGGTACTCATTTATGTCCTTGGCTTTGATGCTATTCCTTCTGCTTGGAAAATCCTCCCCTAGAATATCCACCTCTCAGACCCTTCTAGATCAGCTTGACCATCACCTCCCCTGGGAAGCTTTCCCACTGCCAGGCTAATGGAGACACACCTTTCCTACCTTCCAAAGAAAATTTCCTGCCACCTTCCACTTGAGCATTTATTATAATGTTTCCTATTTTTTTAAATTTTTAATGTTTATTTATTTTTGAGAGAGAGAGAATGAGAGAGGGAGAGAGAGAAAGATTGTGAGCAGGGAAGAGGCAGAGAGAGGTGGAGACACAGAATCTGAAGCAGGCTCCGGGCTCTGAGCTGTTAACACAGAGCCCAACATGGGGCTTAAACTCACTCACGAGAACATGACCTGAGTCATGATCTGAGCCTAACTCAGACACCAAACCAACTGAGCCACCCAGGCGCCCCCTATTTTCTTGATCTCTGGTCTCACTCTTGAAGAAATAGGCTTTATTCCTCAACATTCAACAAAATTTAAAATGCTGATTATGTTTTAGTGAGTATTCAAGACATTGGGAAATTAGAAATTTAAAAACAAGATCAAAATACTTGTTCTACTGAAAGTGACCAGACAATAAATAATGCAAATGACTGCACTTCATAGTACTGTATTTTACTGATTCTAAACCACAGATATTTTCCCTTCACTTTTAGGATATGAAGTCAGAATAAGTCTTAACTGATGGCATAGCATGACTGAATTGGCATCTTTTCTTGTGGTGCATAAAATAGTAGTGTGTTTCTATAATAAAATGACAACCTTAGAGTTGCTGAAATACACAAAGGTTAAAAAAAAGTGATATGTTATGGGGGAAATAAAACCAGAAAGAAGGATGAGGGGTACCGCTGTCAGGAGAGAGAGGGTACTTTGGAAATAGGATGTCCAGGGAAGCCCTCACTGAGAAAGTGACATTTGAAGACATATGTGAGAGAGAGGTGAGTGACAGATTCATGGACGTATGGAGGGGTGACTGGAGCATTCCAGACCGACAAAACAGTAGGCGAAACAGTCTTTCTTAAAGACAGGAAAATGCCTAGTGTCTTGTTGATCTGATTAGAACAGAGCTTAGAACAGTCTGATAAACACACATAAATATTTGTTTCTATAATGGACATCAACATTGATAATGTAGAGACACTTGCAGAATATGATTTCCGAGCATTTTAATTTCATGTATCTGTGGACAGTGGTGACCCTAGAAAATAACAAAGCCTTGACAGGAATGTGTAAATCAGGAACTCTTACTTTGTATCTGTGGTGTTCCATACCTTATTTTAGGTGTTGGGAATACAGAGATGTATTAAATGTGATTCTTGCACTCAAGGAATTCTTGGCCAGCAGACAAAAGAGAAAAATAACCACAATATAATGCTACCTCTGTATAGTCACAGGTGTGTGAAATGTATTGTTATAGCCACTTAAGAAGGAACAATATCTGTGTTCATTCATTCGCCTGTGAAAGTCTATTTCAAAGGGAAAGTAAAGAGCAGCCTTTTGGATTACATCAGATCCTGATTTTTTATCAAGCCTCCTAATGTCAAGGCACAATAGATTGCAACTTATACACAGAACATTTTTAAGAAAAAGGACTCCCAAAATGGGCTGCAACCTTGAAAGTTACATTCCTGCTAATATTATTTAGAAAATAATAATGTATCAAAGGGCTTAAATGATAGGACAAGCTAGCTGTCCAACAAATGCAAATTGCCACTCTAGCCCAGCTTGGGATCCCTACAATCTTCTAAAATGGATCCCTCCCTATCTTTTAAAAGGTGGAGTAGATGGGCTGAATCCCAGCTGGCTTTTAAGTGGGGCAGAGTTAAGGAATCAAGTCCCATGGGCTGGTTTTTCTCTCTCTCTCTTTCTCAGTTCTGATCATCCCTATGTTACTAGAAAGTTTGTTTCTTCATGACAGAAGTTCAAATTGTCACCCTTAGCAGATCTCCAGACCTTATATTCTCTTAACTAAATCTAGAGGAGAACAAGAATACCTTTCCCAAGAAGACCTGGGAAATGCCTCATCCTCCTTTGTAAAGTCAGACATTGATCCCTAAATCAGAAATCAGTAGCAGATTCAAGAGTATCAGAATCCCATGGGCTGAGTTGGAGAAAGGGTTTCCTCCTAGCAAAGCAGGATATAGTTAAAGAAAGTAGAGGCCAGGGGTATGGGGAGAAAAACAAGAGATGTCTCCTAAACATCCTTTCAGAACATGAGCCTGATTGACCATCACACCAGTTATATCATGCCCCTTGCCTCACATCTGTGTATGGACTGACATACTCTTCCCCTTTTGTCCCCTCCTTACTCTTCTCATACCCCCTGCCACTCATGCACACACAAAGAGACACACCATATACACACAAAATTATTTGAACATTCTGATTTGTGTATATCTCTGGACAGTTTCCAAAGGAACAATGAAATTCATGTCGACCTCTTTCCAGTTGAAAGAATTCTCCAGATATGCACGGTCTACTAGAGAAACCACCAGACCTTTGTGACTCTTGAGTACTTGAAATATGGCTATTCCAGATTAGAAATACCAGATTTCAAATGTATAATATAAGAATACAAAGTACATTTATATGTAATACAAAATATAAAATAGCTCATTATGGGGCACCTGGGTGGTTCAGTCCGTTAAGCGTTGTGCTTTGACTCAGGTCTGATCTCACAATTTTTGAGTTCAAGCCCCAAGTCAGGCTCTGTCCTGACAGCTCAGAGCTTGGAGCCCACTTCAGATTCTGTGTCTCCCTCTCTCTCTGATCCTCCGCTGCTCACACTCTGTCTCTCTCTCAAAACTAAATAAAATTAATAAAATAAAATAGCTCACCAGTATCTGTTATTGATTAAATGTTGAAATGTTGATAATTCTGGATATATTGTGTTATATAAAATCTATTCTTAAAATTAATTCCACCTTTTCTTTTCAATGTTTTAAAATGTGGCCACCAGACTCATAGAAACAGAGAGTAGAATGGTGATTACCAGAGAGTAGGAATAGAAGAGATATTGTTTAAGTACAAACTTTCAACTAATCAATATATAAGTCCTGGAGATCCAAAGCACACATATAAACAACAATATTATATCATAATCATGAAACTTGCTAAGGGACTAGATCTTAATCCCACCACATAAAAAGAAATGATAATTATATAACGTGACAGAAATGCTAACTATTGCTGCAACCGCAATCACATTACAATATACAAATGTATCAAATTAACGTGTTCTACCCCTTGACTTCATACAAGGTTATATGTCAAATATACTTCAATAGAAAATAAATACATAACAATTTAAAAATGAAATGTGGCTCCCAGAATATTTAAAACGACAGTTGTAGTTTGCATTATATTTCTATGGACAGTTCTGCTGTGACTTTTCTATAAGGCTCAGAGCAGACATTCATCTGGCACTGTGGTTCACAGAGTATGTGCCCCTCTGACCAGAAGCATCAGCATTACTTGGGGGCTTGCTAGATATGCAGTTGCTCAGCCCCTTCCCAGACTTACAGAATCAGCATCTTTGGGCAGAGCCCTGCCATCTGTTCCTAACAAGTCCTCCAGGTGTTTTTATTCAGTAGCTGCCCCAGTGAGCCACACAACTAGAAGCTTCTGGAAGTGCGTACTAGTGCTTATGGAAGTGGCAGAGTCAATCTTTGCAAAAGATCAGGTTTAGCAAATTGCTAAGCGATTTAAAATGTTAGTTTTCCTGTTTAAAATGTTG
The DNA here is from genome assembly GCF_006229205.1 of Suricata suricatta. Lineage (NCBI taxonomy): Eukaryota > Metazoa > Chordata > Mammalia > Carnivora > Herpestidae > Suricata > Suricata suricatta. Next base: position 72,311,284 of record NC_043711.1, on the reverse strand, counting down.
AAAAATAGACATGAATATTGAAGCCAAAACAAGCCATTGAGCCCTGGAAGAAAGCCCCTTGGGGCAGGGGAGGGGAGAGGTAAATAATTACCTAAGTGATTTAGCAATTTGGCATTATAACCTAAGATTTATTGAATTTCATTCTAAATGTTTGGTTCTAAACCTGAACCACGCTCTCTGTGGTAGAGTATTATTATCAACTCCGTTTTACAGGTAATGAAACAGGCTCAGCAAGGCTAATTCGCTATCTCAAGGCCACATCTGCTGGGGCCAGAATGAATCTGGCTATAAAGCCGGGGGTCTGAACCATTGTACTCACAGAATTGCATAGGGTCCAGGCAGCAGTTCAACTGACCTGTAAAAGGGGTTAATTCTCTACTAGTTCTCCCTGGCTGTTAGAATCCTTTGGGGAAACTTATAACTGCATTCCTGCCAGGCTCCACCAAGTAGAGACTTTCATTTCATTGGGGTGGTGTGGTTTCAGGGTGCCGAAGGGCTCACGTCTCCTTCACAGTTGATGAAGATGAAGCGGGGAGGCACACGGTGGGATGAGTTAGCAGTAGTAAACTCAGGCTCTGGAAATTAGGCCAGGACTCCTCCAGCTGCAAAGGTGTGAAAGTCCCCTAGGTAACCTTTCCAAGAGAAGGTTCTGCTGCACTGCGGAGGGTGGGGCCTGAGCTTCAGCTGCTAGGTGGGGGAGATGCTAGTGGTCCACACTTTAGTGTTGGGGCAGTACACTACCTGGATGCCCTGACCCTTGTGGCAGGTTTCTGGCCTTCAGAGTGGCCCACTCTGCAGCAGGCGGTGAGTAGGACAGGATACTGAACCCAAACGCGCGCCCGGAACGGGGATTCCTTAAGATGGCAGGCCTGATGCCCTGGGATGAACACCGGGAGCACAGCCGGGAGTTCCGGAAATTCTGACAAGCTGGAAGGAAAAACCCACAGTTACGGCCCTGAAGCAGGAACCCCTGTGATGCCCACTGGTCTCCCATTCAGTTGTCCTCATCTCCCCTAAGCTCATCCTCGAGTTCTTCCCCAGCTCCTCGCTTCCTCCCACCCACGCCTGTCTGAACCTTAGAAGAGGTGCCGCTCAGGGACCGCTGACATTGTCTGCCCCCTCGCCGTCCCCTCCCCCGACTCCCCGAGGCTCATGGCTTTCTAGGCTCCCTGGAGAGTAGGGCAGCCGGGACGCAAGCCTCTCGGTGTGCATTTTCCCTTCCACAACACCCCTCGCCGCTACCCTGACTCTCCACCGCGGTCCCCCCCTCTCTCCAAAGTTCCCAGTCCGAGGCCAGAATTAGACTTAAGATGGACCCGGAATAAAGGGTTTCCCTCACCCCCTGCGGCTTTCACCGCCCCTTCCCACAATAGGGTCCTCCCCGAGTCCTGTCCTCCCAGAGCCACCCGAAGGAAAGGATGCCAACAGCTCGGCGCCTGCGGACGCCGACGCCCAAGGAAGGAGGCGGCGTGGCAACTGGAGCCCGGGAGAACCGCCACCGCACTCACAGTCACGCTGTCTCCGGACACCCAGGACGCGGCGCCTGTGCCCAGAACAGAAAGAGGAGGAAGGGATAACTTCGTGTTGGGGAAGGAAGCGGAGGGGGCGGGGGCGGGGAGTGGGATTCCAGGTTTTTCTCTAAGATGTGTCTATCACACCCTCACCCCCTACCCCAAATCGAGTGGCCGAGCCTCCCACCGGCCCACACGGCCATCCGGCTGGGTCCTGACGCGCACGCACCCCTCCCTCAGCTCCGTCACCCCAGGTTCCGGCCCATCAAGTCGGGAAATGAGACGATCCATCAGCTGGCCCGGAGTGAGGGGCCGGAGGCGTCCCCATCTGTGCGTTTCGCAAAGTCACCGGGGAATACGGCGCAGCGGCAGCCACCGAGGCTCCCGACCTCCGGGTGACAGAGGTTGGCGAATGTCGCTTTTGGAGGCTTTGGTGCTCTGGGCTTCAAGGCCGGTTGGTCTGGCGTGGGATTCCCGAAGCTGTGGTCAAGCCCGTGGCTACAACCTCCATAGATACGAGTCTTTCTCTGACTGCTGAAGGAAAGAAAAAACAAATGGCCCAGGAGATTTAGAAACACAGAGACTGCCCCGGGGAGGACCCATATTTGCGGGATACCTCTGACTGACCTGGGGCGGCAGAGGCCTGGGGCATTTCACAGCAGGGGAAGACCGAGGCACCCGCAAGTTTGCTTTTGAATGAAAAGATAACATGGGTTCGCCCTAAAGAATTATCCGAAGGTTAAAATTATTTTCCGGCTTACTACCCAGGATTTAATATTGTTTTTATTGTCAGGGGACTAAGAGGAGGGTGTCCACGGTGCTCTTCTGGTGTGGGGCCTCTCAGAGTTTTTACCTGGCCCTGTCCACCGGAGAGGAGAGAAGGGGACGGCAGGCCCTCTCGGAAGCCGCGGACAGCCGGCAGCCTGGATCTGAACCCCAGGGAGGATCCGCGGAAGCGGCGGCAGGTGCGGCGAGGGACACAGGAGCATCATCGTCTGGGCGCGAGAAGGCGAATGCCCTCTACTCCTTTCCCCTTCCCCAGATTGATTGATTTAAAAAATTTTTGTAGGTCGAACAATACCCTAACCTCACAGCCCTGGGCCCTGTGAGTCAGTCCACCTACTCACCTTCGGGGTCCGTTCCGGAACCTGCCGGATCCAGGGTGTCCGCCAGTCCAGCCCGCGGAAGCCGCTTCCTCCCGGGTGCTAGCCCCGAGCTGTCTGCGCGCCAGTTGGGCCTCGTCTGCCATCTCAGCTTCGATCGCCTCCCAGCAGCAGCCGTTCTCCGTCTGGGAAACCTCGCGCGGGCCCCAGAGTTGTTCAGGGACCGAACTGCGCCGTGGTACCCCGAGCATCCCTGGCCCTGCCGCGCGCATCCTCCGGACTTCTCTTCTGGAAGCCCGACCGCCGGGGCACTTCGGGGGCATTTCCCTCCGGAGCGGTTACTGAGCTGGCGGTTTTGTCAGGAAGAAAAGAGATGCCTCTGTAACCAGGTCTCCTCTCTCCCCAAGTTCAGGATCCTACTCCCCGCTCTAAGTCTCCCAACTTTTCTCGGGGTGGAGAGGCCTAAGGATCAGAGAGAGCCTGGGTCTCACCGCCCACCTGCCTCGCTCCAACACCGGGTTAGGCAAGACTTCCTGCTGCGCAGGAACTTCGAAAAAGGTCGCTTGGGAGAGGAGGCAGGGACATGCTTTCTACTAGGAACTTTCTTCCCTTTTCTAGTACTAACGACCCTCCATGCCCAGACACAAACGCCCCGCAGGTTCTGTCGCTGTGGCCAAATTTGCTTCCCCCGCCCCAGCACCCTTGTAATTGATCCCCCTACTCCCGCTTTGGAGCCAGTGTAGACTTCACCTTTGCAACTTGGCCGGATTTTTCTGTCCCATGTCTATACCTGGAGGAGTTGCGCCAATGTGTCAGGAGTCCAACCCAGGTGCCAGGCTCCAAATGTCTTTCTCGGGTTGAGGTCCTTGCGAGCTCTGGGCTCAGGCAGCTAGGCGACCGCAGGCGCGCGCAACTCCAGCTCGGGCAGAAGCTCCTAGGTCTGGAGTCTGCAGCCTGGGCGCCGAAGCTCCAAACCCGGAGCAACCGGGCCCTCCTGCACCGGTGCCACCCAAAGGTACTGACACAAGCCACAGGCCATGCGCCCTGACCAGCGCACACTTCTTCCATGTTGAGACAGTACGCTTTGATAATGGAATCCCCAGCATGTTTTTCCCTAAAGGAATTGCTCAGATCACTTCCCAGCTAAGGTCACTCATAGACGCATTGTGTTTCCTCCTTGGAGGGATTCCTTTAGGAAGGGCATTTTCAGAGCTACTGCTCTGAAATTGTCACTGGTCATAATTAGCATATTGCTTCCTAGATTGCCATTTCAGACACCTTTGCAATACACCAAAGACTTCTTCCTCTTTCCCTTTCTTGGTTACTGGAGCATCTTCGCAGTGTTCCCACACAAAAGTCACAGACTTTGTATCCCAAACGAACAACATAACACTTGAAGGCATTCCAGACCTCCAGCTCTGTCCAGCCATGCCTCCTTCAAAGCATAATAGACGGGCCACCTATCCCTCACCCTCCCCTCCCAAAGGCAATTAATACAAAGTGTCCTTAGTCCCAACACATCTTCAAGTGATAATTTCAAATAGGCAATTAAAATAGTAGTTAACTGGGGGACCAGGGATGCCTGTAACATGATTTTAAGAAATTGCAGCATCTCAGAATTCAGGTAGCAAACTACTTTAAATGAGCCACAGCTTGCCTAAGCCTTAGACACATGAAGATAGTTGTTATTTCTTGCAGAGAAACACTCCTTAAATTAAAAAATTCTGAATTGATTCTTGGGTTTTTTTTTGTTCTGTTTTGTTTTGTTTTATTTTGCAGAAAAGCTCCCTGCCCCCACATTATGCTTTTCCTCACTGCTAGGAAAGCAGAGAGGACTGTACTTTAAGGCCTAAAAACTGATGCATTGAAGCTTAGTGGTAACTAACTTAAAACAAGTTTAAAAATGGTTAACTAATTATTGCCTCATTTGCTACTGAACATTTCAGGAATGACTACCAAGCCTTGCCATCTGCTTATTCAGGGTTTGTTTTATGAACCTTGTCTTCCCTTTCCCCCTCACATTCTCTCCTAGGTGAAGGCATTTATTCTAAATGAACCCATAAAAGGACATTTCCTAAGGACTTAGCATGAACATACTTTGCCAATGAAAGGGCCATTATTCTGGTGCTTTGTCTCCTCCACTGGTTACCCTCATTGTAGAAACAGCTCTTGCTTCATTAAAGTAGGTGCTGGAGAGACCAATGAAAAGAAAGGATGAGGGAAATGTTACCAAGGTCATGCAAGCTGAATGCGTCAGAGGCACGCTTCACTTTCTCATTCTTTGCAAATATTCTAGGATTTGGAAACTTCTGCACAAAATATTCTTGCATACATTTACTTTTTGGTTCCTATCCCAAAAGTGTTTCTATCCTAGAAAGGGTTTCAAAGGCAGTAAATAAATTACATGAAATAAGTGTTCAGTGATATGCTGAACACAAGAAAAGGTTTTGGTAAGTAGTAATTCTGGCTTAACCTCTCTGTGCACCTTGTCCAGTATAAATTATCCCTGCTCCTGTTATCCGTGTGTGCTCCCATCGTGTGTGTGTGCTTGGGTGGGGGGGGGGTGGTATCGGAACGGTTGGGGGATAACAGAGTCAGAGTACATTTTTACATTTTACTGTAAGGTGGACTGAAACATCAACAAGCCAAAGTTCAGCTGTAACAAAGCCCAGCTCTCCCCTTTTGAAAATCATAAATATGGTTTCTAATCAGGATTTTTTCTGATTTTTGTAATTTTTTTGCTTGATTCTACAAATCCAAGTCAATTGTTTGTGTGACTAAGTATAGAGAGAAACACCTAACTATTTGGATATTTAATTGTGTTTAGAATAAGGTTTGCATATGCTACTTTTTCATATACCATATGTAGGGCATATTATCATATAAAGATGCAAAATAGGGACTATGTAGTCTATAAACTATTGTGAACTTCTGAGTCTAATTTCTTCTTTAATGTAAATTGGTAAATATGGAAGGATGAAGAGTTACATCTTTGTACTGGATTTCCTATTTAAAATGTATTTCTTCTATTGGCAATGTCCAGGGCAATGCCCTTCCTTGTCTTCCTTGACACCTGGTCAATCTGTTTATGTTTTTCAAGACCCACCTTCTCCAAGAACTCTGGCCAGTTCTACTCCACCTTGGGATGGCTGTCTTACTTTACCTTTCCCTGTGTGTCTATGCCCACCTTGTGCCACACAACTCTACATCTTCATGTATCTTCTTATCTTCTCCCATCCAAACTGAAAGGTCTAGACACACACGAGTAACTTTTCTTTTTCACTACTGTGAAATGTAACCACCAATAGCATATGATTCATTAAGGCTAATCAAATAAGTAAGTATACAAATGGAAAAGAATCATTTGAAGGACACAGAGGATCTAGAGAAGATTCCAAAGGCAACATGCATGGGTTACACTTACCCCTGACATTTTGTTTTGACCATCAGCAGCAATGACGAAAATTGACACAACCATTATCCACAAGAGTGTACCTGTTTATGTTCATTTCTCCTACTTTCTCTCCCATTCAGTAAACGAAGAATGGAACAAATTTTGGAAAACTTTGTTATTATCTTAAAATATGATTTAATGGTAAGTTTTACTTGCTCTTTGCTGATTTCAGAGAAGTGAAGATTTTTTTAAAAGCTTGATTAGAAAGTTATTTAATTAATGTAGGTGAAAGTTATAGGGAAAATGATCTAATTCTTATTGCAACATAAGACTCACTGAGGACAGATTAATAAGTTAAGGGATCTTTGTAAGCTATCTTTAATATTAAACACCTAAAAGAAAATTTAATTATGTTTTGAGGATGATCCTTCCAGGAAGAAAGAGTTAAAACCGCTTTCTTTTTTCTTTTATCTCTTGAAGTACTCGCTGGTGTCAACAAAGAGATCATGTATGTCAGTTATGGAAAGAAACCATTTCAAAGGAACCATGATTTGATTTATAATAAAATCAATAATCAACTACAACAACTTAAGATTAATGACCCATGCTACTTACCACCTATTTCTTCTTATTAAAGCAGATAATCATCAATTAATTCTGTTGATATTTTAATAATCTATAAATTAGGACATCTGCAATAATGTATCACAAGAAAAATTGTCACAATCTTTTACAGACATCTCTTCTACTTCCATAATGGTATTTGTTTATCTTTGGGTTCCCAGGGTACCAAACATAGTGCAAGTAATAGGCATTCAGTTAATGTTTATGATGAAATTAATTTGTCTTTTGTTTTGAATGACGTTCGACTCATCAGCTCACTTGGCCTAACCAGCCATTCCCTGAAATATTATTCCAATTTTTTAGTTGAGGAAAATTATAATCTGTACAAGGTCATAAAGGTAATAAATTGTGAATGCTAAACTAAAATCTGTCAATTTCTTTCCTCATTAAAGTGCTGGAGGGAAAGATGGAGGGAGAGACAATATACATGCTTCATTACATATGTCTCATTGTTTTTAAAGTTTTTATAGTACTACAGGAAAATGTGTAATAGCAACTGCTAAGGTGACAAATTCTACAGCATGTAAATTTTGCAAATTGCAATCATAATAATAATTGACTTTTATCAATCACAATTTGGCCTCAGTTCTTCTGAATATAGACATTTATGCAAAGTTCTTGAATGAAAAATAATAGATAAAAATGAAGATATAAAATATAGTATTTATTTAACTATTACTTCATAATTTGAATTGCTATGGACCTAATTAGAGACTTAGAGTTTCAGTTTGTTATTTAGTTATTGAATAAAGATTTCATGGAAATGAAAATATAGTATATTTTGGAGTCAAAGTATTATATAAGGAAAAATGAAAATGATCCCTATGAAGTTAAAGCATGTGATTTTTCTATTTTAATTCTCACTGACCATGTGACACTAGGGAAGGTTATTTAATTTTTCTGAGCCTTAGTTTTGGGAATGTACAACCACTATAAGGCAAATCTTACCTTGTCTACCTTCTAAGGTGGTAAGGAGGATAAAATTTGACAGTGCATGTGAAAATAACTTTGCAATTTCTCCCTTAATATGCCATAATATAGGAATTAGCCCAGTAGTATCCCCCCCCGAATGCTATAGAGCAATATCTGTGTAATGTATATGTTTACATAAGTAGGTGACATTACTGTCCTAAAAGGCCCTAGACAACCCTCACAAACTTTGGGTTCACTGACATTCCTCTTAGCAGGAAAGTAACAATATAATGAGTGAGGGTAGATGACCCCAGAGTTTAGAGCCTCATGCAATCAGAGAGCAGAACCCACAGAAAATAAGCCAGAATACTGCACTGACTGACGGCCTCATTTAGGGAGGTGTCAATTTAACTTTAAACCCATTAGCTCAATGAGAGCAGAGAAGGGGATGTCACCAAATGCAGGAAACTGTTGCCATAGCATTTTTTCCTTCTCTATTTCTGCCTACTCCTCCTCCTCCAAAGCAGCAACAATTTGTGCTCTACCGTTTTCTTTCAGGAACCAGATGCATTTTCAGCAGCCAGGACTCCAGGGATGTGATATCTACACCACCTAATAACTGTACCTGGTGGGGATATTGAATAAGTCTGAGAGTGCTGTTAAGTTTCTCAGAACAGAGTCATCTTTGCGGATGCAATTGCAGAACAGGAAACAGACTCAGGGAGAATTTTAGCCCCCCAAATCTCATTGGCTATCTGCACAAGCCAAGCCACAACACTCACTCCTGCAACACAACGGATCCCTTTCAGTACTCGCAGCCGTGGACAGCTCCCTCACCTCGCGGTCGGTTCCTCCGCAGTGAGCCGATTCGCGTTGAGCCTGCACGGGTCGGTGCAGCCCCAGCCCCCAAAGTCTTCGGCGGCGCGCAGAGACCACGCGCTTCCCCCCCGCCTCTCGGTGCCCCCGCCCCTCGCTCACCCAGGCTCACTCCAGCAGCGACTTTGAGGGATTCCCTCTCGGGCGGCCTCTGCAGCAGCACATCTGGCCTCATTCGCTGCACTGCGAGCATGGATCTCCGAGGAAGAGCCTTTTCCAGCGTCTATAGACTTCGAGTTCTCTTGATGCTGTTCCGTGAGTAGCGTTTGGGGGACTGAGAGGGCAGGGTGCACTATTTACAGAGAATAGAACCAGCGGAGTAAAACCAGTAGCTTAAGGTCAAAATGTGGCCCTTACGTTTTGCTATTTTCTTTCTTCTTTGCGGGCGAGGTGGAGGGCCTTCCCGCCAGAGGAAGGGAATTCCCCAGAGGGCCACACACCTGTGCGGCACATCCCAGGCAGAATGCTAAACTAGCCTGCTTCGTGGGGTCTGAGCACTGGCAGGAAAGATTTGGTTTTAAAAGCCTAAGAGGAAGAAAAAGACCAGTCGACTTACAAAATAGTAAGGGCTTACATTTTTAAATTTTATTTTTATTATAAATTAACAGCAACGGAGTTGAAATTGTCAGCGCTACGTTAGGGAATTGGTTCGCAGAGTGCACAGCAGCCAGCAAGGAACTTTATCACCCCAAAGCCTGCAGACCATGATCTCTCCACCCCCGTGCCCGCGACGCGTGGGCTCACTTTGCCTGGAACCGATAGGATTTTTTTTTTTTTTTTGGCTTGTTTTTCCGCAGATACAATGGCTCGAATCATGGCAGAACAAGAAGTGGAAAATCTCTCAGGCCTTTCCACTAACCCTGAGAAAGATATATTTGTGGTGCGGGAAAATGGGACGACGTGTCTCATGGCCGAGTTCGCAGCCAAATTTATTGTCCCTTATGATGTGTGGGCCAGCAATTATGTCGATGTAAGGAACCTTTTCTCTCCCGGCTTGCTCCTAGGGCTCCAGGGGCGAAGGGCATTCTCCCTCAAGGCCCCGTGAAGACCTGGGTCACCCGCCTCCCCCCTCTGTGCCCCTGCAGGCTGCTCCCGAATGCTGCATGGGGGTTCTGGCTTGTAACGCCTTCTGCTCGCCCTGCCTGCTTTGAAAGTAACCCCTCTTTCTCTGCTTCCCTAACGGCCGGGTCTGCACGTAGAGCATCTAACCGCATGTTCCCGGACCTGGAGCGCGCGCGCAAAGGAGCGCTCAGGCGTGCAACCCCGAGTTTGGACGCGCTGCCCTTTACAGCCCCCGCAGAGGCCGGGAGCGCTGAGGGGGTGCGGGGCGTCTGTGTTCCCAGCTGATCACGGAACAGGCCGACATCTCACTGACCCGAGGAGCTGAAGTGAAGGGCCGCTGTGGCCACAACGAGTCGGAGCTGCAGGTGTTCTGGGTGGATCGCGCTTACGCGCTCAAAATGCTGTTTGTAAAGGTAACCCCGAGGGGACGCGCAGAGGAGGATCTGCCTACCTCCGGGTGGGTGTGGGCGGGGGCCGCCCCAAGGTTTCCTCACCCAAAAGCGGGGGGGGGGGGACGAGTGACTCGTGCCTCCCCCGCTTGGCAGGAAAGTCACAATGCGTCCAAAGGACCCGAGGCGACGTGGAGGCTGAGCAAGGTCCAGTTTGTCTATGACTCCTCAGAGAAGACCCATTTTAAAGAAGCAGTCAGTGGTGAGTCGTGGCCCCAAAGCTGGGGGTTGGGAGGAGCCTGGGAAAGCCTGGGCACTGCAGAGAGTTCAGGCGTGGAAGCCAAATTCCTCAGGAAATTTATGGAAACAGACCCTGGCTTTGCACTCAGAGGCCATGTCCGGCCTGGGCTTGCTCTACAGGGCAGAGGAAGCGGGAGCATCTGTGGGTCCTCTGGACCTTAGGCCTTGTCGATGAGCAAGGAATCCCGGGCCTAAGGATCTGTGGTCACCGTAGACTGATCCTGGATGAGACTTCTTTTGAGGGCCTGTCTTCCCCCTGGCTGCTTCAGGACGATTTCTTATGATTTGTTCTTTAAAGGGGCACAGAGAAGGGCAGAGCTGTATTTTCACTCCCTGCACCCTGGGTTTTCTTATGTGCAGAAAGTTGAAAGTGGCAGTGTGACTCCTTTTCTCCTTTAGTCTGCAGTATCTTTTTGCTTGTGGCCCGAGGGCTCACACACCATCTTCAGTCATTGACTGCAGTCACCCCAGAGCAGATTCTGAATCATGTCCTCATTTATCAGCTTTTCCTGCCCATCTCTCCAACTCACCCAGATCCTCCAAAACTATTCTGGCAAGAGCAACAGCCCTTCCCCAAATAAGAAGGTTCACATGTGCAAAAGCTATCAAAGACCACATTTAAATTAATTAATTAACGTAAACTATCTCATCTCCTAATGAGGCCTTTCATCACCTGGGCACCGGTGTTGGGAAAAGATTTGTACTGAGCACATGAAAGAATGTACATCTCATGTCTCCCTTTCCATCCCTTTTTATCACTGCAGTAAAAAGAACATTTTCTTCTCTTCATCAAAATCCATACTCAAACACTTCTCTCAGTTAAATTAGATACATTCCCCTCCAAAAAAGGGAAGGGGGGGCAAAACACAAACATGTACCTGAAAAGGAGAAAAAGGGGGCAGATGTGCAGAGTGTATATGTGTGCGAGGGCGTCTGGCCCGGGCACCAGCAGTCAGCCCTGCTTTGTTGAAGATCTTTAATTCTGTGTGGGCCGGTGTGAAATGTGGAAAATCAAGTCACTGCTCTGTTTCTTTGAAATCTCCATTGTCAGGTTTCATATAGTAAACAGGATTGAGTTTTTCGGTATCACTCTCCTTTTCCAGAAAACAGATTTCAAATCAATGTTTAAGGAGCTGCTGCTCCTGAAAGAAGGGGAGTACCTGTCCTTTGTCACCACCTTGATGCCATCAGCAGAGCTCCAGCTGCAGCCCCAGCGAGGCAGCACAGAGGATTGGAGGGGTGTCTGGAGCTGAGAGGCAGGAGAAGCCCACCTACCTGGCACAGGAGGTTAGGAGGTTAGGATTCTCATAGAAATAGGGGCCTAACCATTACTTTGGGCCTTCCCTGCAGCCGGGAAGCACACGGCCAACTCACATCACCTCTCTGCCTTGGTCACCCCAGCTGGGAAGTCCTACGAGTGTCAAGCTCAGCAGACCATTTCACTAGCCTCCAGCGATCCACAGAAGACAGTCACCATGATTCTGTCCGCGGTCCACATCCAGCCTTTTGACATCATCTCTGATTTTGTCTTCAGTGAAGGTAGGTTGGTGGGGATCCGAGTGGGAGGAGGAGATGGGATGGAGGGAAGAGAAAGCTGACTTCAGGATAGATGGGACAGGGACCTGCCAGGGTCCCAGGCTGTTACCACTTGCATTTGCTTCAGGCTGATATGACACTTCCGCTCACTGTAATATTTTAGGTTATGAACAGATCAACCTTCCTCAATGGTTCTTTCTTCTCCCTTCCTCCTTCTTCATTCTTTCCTCTCCCACTTTCCCTTCCTTGCTCCCTCCCTTCTTGATTTCTTTCCTTTCTTCCTCTTTGTTTGCCAAGAGAGGAACCTTGATAGGGAGGGAGGTAACAAAGACCATTTGGAAATATATATATATACACACATGCATATATATAAATATATATATAATTTTGATGCAAATTTCCCAGTGAAAAAGCAGCTAAAAATTTCAGGCACTTACATAAAGAGCCATGGATTACAGAAGGGCCTCTGCTTCCATGGGCCTTCATTTCTCCATGTTATTTCAGGTACTTTCTTTTAGCTGTAGTTTCTACCACTGTGAGACTAAGTTTTTGTGTGGTTAGGATACAATAGGTGTGTGTGTGTGTGTGTGTGTGTGTGTGTGTGTGTGTGTGTGTGTGTGACAGAAAGAAAGACTCAGGAACACCTGTCTCCCTCCAGCACTCACCCTTGAGGCTCCAGGAAAGCATGGGTCTCTGATCTTTTCCTTCTGGAGTGTGGAGAAAGGCTGCTTCTCAATCTGTGCTCCTCCCTGAAAGGATATAGCCAGGGCAGGATAGAGCCAGGATAGATTCAGGACATCCAAATTCTCATGGTTCTCTGCATCCCAGCAGAAGTTGGGCACAACGGGAGTCCACATTTCTGCAATTTATCTGAGTCTCCCAACAATTTATACCAAGCAACCATAGGGTGAATGAATTTTTCAGTTCATTTGTTCTCTCTTGTCTGGAGAAGTCTGTTAAGGACAGTTTGATATTCTGTTTATTCCTTGTGGTTAAGAAATGGAGAGAGATTGTGGTTGCTTTATGGATGCCTTCCTTTGGGGTAGGGATCCTCAGATGAATAAAACTATTGGAATATACAGGATATCAGGGATCCTCGTCTGTGTCATACACAAATCATTAAATCATTTCCTAAGAAATCCAGCTTTCCTAAAATTCCCCTCCCAACTCAGTGTATGCTGTGTAGAATCTATGCACCTCCCTGCCAACGCCATGATCATTTGAAGACCATTTGAACATTCTTAAATTAAACTGTCTTTGACAGTTGACTTCCTTTTTCATCTTTGTATTTTTAGCACCTAACACAGTGCTTGGTACACTGTAGATGCCCAGTTAACTTTGACTGAAGTGATTTTCTGAAGCTGTGAACACAATTAACAGGGACTTCCAAATACTTGAATGCCAGATGAATCAGGATTTGACAAATTTAGTAATTCAGTGCAATACTTACTTCCACACACTCAGGAAAGGATGGGCTAATTCCATTTTAATAGATCTTCCACAAAATTGAAATTAAACTCACAAGTATCAAGATTTTAAAAAAATCTGTTTGATTACATAAGTGTTTATAAAATATAGCAGCATTGTTTTTAAACTGAAAATATTAGCTACAATTAAATGTAGTTGGACTTATGATTACTGATGACCAGAAATTCCTTATGAATATACTGGGCTGTGTAGAATCAGCCCCCAGGGTTCCTACCATAGATACTTTTGAGTTTATGCAGCTATTCTTAGGCTCTTCTTTACCGCTTGGAGCTATCTGTGCTGTGATGGCTGCTTTTACTAGGTCCGTTCTGCAACCTCACCTCAGTCATTCTGAGTTATTTCTACACTGTTGCTTATGGTCACGTATGAACTGAGAAACCAAATCTCATCGATGTTTAGAATGGCATACAAAATAAGAGTAAATGAGCACTGACTCAGGACAGAGCTAGTTTCCTGAAAATCAGTGGAGTTCATAGCATGGACTTCAAGGCGTCTTTTGTTTGAAAACCAGGTTTTATTCACTTCCAGGTCCTAGATGGGCACAGTTGCTGGGTAGACTTAGAGAGTTTGTAAGCATATAGAACTTTCTAAATGCAGATGTATTATTAAGGACAAGCAAACTGCACTCCTCTCACCCAGGCTTTTCTGGGTAATAATTAGGATGTTCCCTCCTATATGGTGCCCTGGGGCTCAAAGCTCCTACTCCCGGGAGGAGGCAAGCCTCATTCAGAATCACTCACTGTATCCCTGTGCCTTTGTGTGGCAGGATTTCCTTTGTTCCTGGCTCCTCCCATTTGTGCCTCTCAGCACCTGCCTCCCACTGTGTTTTGTAAGGGATCATTTGATTTGATTTGGTGGAATCCAAAAGCTTACTTTTAGAAGTGCCTTTTTGGGACCTGGGACTTGCCCCCCCCCCCCCTGCTTTCCCAGAAAAGAAGCTCACGAGGCTCTGGATGAGTGGCCTGCAGCCCAGTGGGGGAGTGGGGGAGTGGGGGAGGGGGCAGTATCTGGTCTTATAACTGCACACCCACTGCAGGGGTATATATGTGCGTTTGGCACCTGTGTGCAAGACCTATAGCCAAAGGGCTTCCAATGAAGAAACTATTCTCTGTGTAAGGGGGCCATACTGGCAGTCTGAAGTTTCACACCTGCCTGTAGACTCTAAGAAAAGCAAGAAAGGTTCAGTGAAATGGATTACTGGATACTCAGGGCACTAAGCAGCTCAAATGGGGGTTGACGTCTTTATCACTTAAATCCCTTTAGTGCATTGAGCTCGGCTACTATGCTGATCTTCAACAGAAGTCTCTTAGCCCAGCAGGTCTCCAACTACAGTGTGCATGTGAATCTTCAGCTGCATTGTGCAGGACTGTGGTAATCTTGTTAACATGCAAAGTCTGGTTCAGTAGGTCTGGGGGCGGGGCCCAAGATGCTCCACTTCTAGCAAGCTCCCTGGTGATGCTGCTGGTCTGTGGAATACTCTAGGGTGGGTGGAGGGATCTTGAGCTGATCAAGGAAAAGATATGACTTTGAGAGGCAATAATACACAAGCTTTATTGGGTGGTGCTTGGACACGGTTGCATCAGGGCGGATCAGAGCATGAGACTATCCAGAAGGAGGCTTATGGGGACCACTATCCAGAAGGGAGGAGGGCAGAGGACCTTCTGGCAGGGAGAGGGGAACCCAGGGTGGGAGCTTATGTGTCTGGGAGATACATGGCTCATCCAGCAAGGTAAGGAGTCTCTGGGTCCAAGAGCTCTGAGGGGCAGCAGAGGCTAAGACCTATCTTATCAATGGGTAACAGCTGTTGGGTGAAGTTTGGTATGCAAAGCAGGCAGGCTCTAAATAGCTAAAAATGTGCTTGTTTGGGCTGGTTTCTAAATAATTAGATGTGTAAAAATTTGAGTTTGGCATGATGGGCTTTCGAGCTAATGGTCTCAGCCTGCAGTGAAGAAATAAAGCACCTAGGGACCCATACACAGAGACTATTTTGGCTCACTTCCATAAGCAATACACTTGTATGGCAACCACTACCCTGCAGTTCAAAGCACCTCATATTTCCCCGTTGGGGTTGGTTAACATGTCCTTCCACAATTACATCCTTATAGTGTGTCCCTTTGTGGGCCCCAGGGGATTCCTGGCTGTCATGGATGAGGATTGCATCACTGATAAGCCACAGATCAGCTCAAGATTTTTAATGGCTTGAATTAAAGGCAACTTTTATGCATAATTACAAAAGAAACATAACAAATGAAAAGAGTATCTCTGTTCCCCTTTAAATTTTTTTAAAAATTTATTTATTTTGATAGAGAGAGAGAGAGAGAGAGAGAGAGAGAGAGAGAGAGAGAATGAGCAGGGTAGGGGCAGAGAGAGGGAGACAGAATCTTAAGCAAGTTCTGCATTGACAGCCGAGAGCCTGACACAGGGCTTGAACCCACGAACTGTGGGATCATGACCTGAGATAGAATCAAGAGTCAGATACTCAACCAACTGAGCCATCCAGGCACCCAGTCTCTGTTTTCCTTTATTAAAGATTCAGATTTAAAAGGCACTTAACAGTGACCACATAGAGGCTTTTTAATTCTCAAGGGGGAAAAATAAACCTGTAAAGAAGGTACTGAAATCCCAGAAGACTGTGGAGAAACTGAGGCTCGGAGAAATGAAGTCACTGGTGAAGTCTGTCCTCCTAGTGGCCGCTAGGGCTGGGACAAGAGCCTGCCCTTTGGATGTCAGATCCTGTGCACTTACTTGGAGCTTCAGCTGCTCCTAGTAAAAACATGTGAGCATAGGAGGCACCTTTACAGAGGCTGTTGAGGACCCTGATTTCATGAGCTTTTTATTAGTGTTTCTAACAGCATGATTGGAAGATGCCACCTGATTTGTTTTAATCAGATCTGTGTTGTAGTGGAAATGATTGTGCCTCACCTTTCTCTGTACACCAGCCCTCAGTAGGGCACCCTGTGGCTGGCTGCCATGTGCAGGAAGGCTTAGCTGATGCTGATCCACAGCATTGTGTAGACCTATGATTTACTTAGCACCTCCCAGCATGTGTAGTTGCTCCTCATGGTCTCCTGGGTAAGCACCTAGGGGGAGAAATAGTGTTATGAACACTGCTGAGAACAGTGTCAAGGGCTGCAATGTGGAGCCCCAGCATAGGGCTATGTAGCTAGCCAGTTGTAGAATTCAATGTTCCTGGTACTTTCCTCGAACACAGTATTTTAGACTGGGTTCCCCAAGGAGCAGATCCTATGCAAGTATGTAAGTGCAAGTAGTTTATTTAAGAGGTGGTTCTAGAAAGCACTGAGAGGGGATTGGGGAGGTGAGATAGGAAGGCAAGGCAACCAGTACAGGTGCAGTAGTGAGCAGGTTTCTACTGTAGGCACCTGGGGCTGACACTGCTGGAACCTCCAAGAGTGTAGAACCCATGTCAGAGCCTGAGCGGTGGGAACAATGGGATTTACCCGCCAAGTTTTATCCCCCACTGATGGCTGCTGGGGTGGAGGAGAAGCATTGACTCTCTGGGACTTCTAAACTGCCTATTACACAAAACCCATTGCAATATGTCAGAAAGGTGACTACCAAGGACATACTCTGGATGGGTCTGCTACATAGGTTCTGGTGTATATGAACTTTCCTGCCCTGGTTGAACTTATAGAATGGTAAGAGTGTATACAACTCTTTCTTGTATATGCCATGTGCCTAGTACACAGTGATATCAATCAACAATTGCTTTTATTATCTTATTTAAATTGTTACTGGGAGTATCTGCTTGTCTCCCCTCAAAGGTCCCCAAAGCCCACTCATACTATTTCTCAATATACAAAATACATTTTGCTGAGGTTTCAGAAGTCCAGAGACAGCCCAGAGAAAAGAGGCAAGCTGCCCTATCAGAGAGTGGAGGAAGTTTAACCAGCCTCTTCCTTGAATGGGAACAGTCTGGGGTTAACAGAGCTTGAGAAAGCAGTTGGCTTAACTTTTTGCCCACTGCCTATCTTGGTGCTTCCATTTGGGGTGCAATGAAGAGTTCTTGTTGTTGGTTAGCCTCAGGGAGTAAATACACCACTGAGATGCCCGTCAAGCTGTCAAACATACAAAAAATGGTGGTCATCAAACAAACAAGTGAACACAAAAATAAAACATGGACTAAAAACCAGAACTGAAGATGAATCAGAATTTCAGTGGCACTGGATTTATGGTGGAGGGTACTTTACTTGGCAACTGGCAGCTGGCAACAGATTAACCCTCTGTTGTCTGATATGTCTTCATCTGGTTTTTTCTAATGACTAGACTGGTTGTTGTCTTTTGCAGCCATATGCCACCCTCTTCAAGCTCTATTTTGTGCACTCGAGAACCCTGAGCCCAGCCAGGGCAGAGACATGAGGGACCCCAAGCCCTTTGGAAGTAAACAGGGAATTAGGGGTATCTGAGCATTCAAAGCTAAATTTAGTGTGGACTGAGCCAAAAGATGCTCTTCTCCTAGACAGAGACCTAGAGCCCTCCTGTTTTTATTATCTGTGGGTTATAATCAGTTTATTTCACAGGATCTTAACCCTGTGGTCCACAGAGGTTGTGGATAGAATTCTGGGAGTGTGTGAATTTCAGTGGGAAAAACTTACATCTTTCTTTTCACCAATTTCTAATTTTTGACATTCCCTTCAATCATAAATGAAGATAACAACCCACATTAGTGTTAGTGGTAATAATTAATGAATAATTAGTGGTGACTTTATGACCAGTAGAAATCATAGATATTTCCACCTCACGTTTGCTTGTGTAGATCTCACAAAGTAACAATGATGCTTCTCATTACTTTGAAATCCCAGCCAGCGTGTGTGCTAATAAAGGGGTACACATATTGCTTTCTCCCAACTTATTTAAACATATTTTGATATCTTAATTTCAGTGTAATCTATTTCCTTAACAATCCTGTGTGTTTTATCTTTATACATTTGTAAGCATGATTCTGAGAAAGAGTGACAGTGTCATCATTACTGGTACAAAAAAAACATGGCACCTCGGCCTTAGTGGGTCATGGCCAGCCCTGTATTAAGTTAAGGAGAATAGACTGGAGTGTAAATTATTAGATGTATAGGTCCAGGATAAATATTGTTTGGAGAAACTTTGGTTTTGATTATGTGTGTCTACCTGTATTCTGAGTTGTAATGTAAAACATTATTTTCCCTCTGGGTCAGAGGCAGAGTTTGAAAACACCAGCTTGAGCCTGAATGCGGAACGTGTGTGACCCTCTTGCATGAGCTTACAGTTTCTCATTTGAAACCCTTGGGGATACTTGTTTTCCTTGTTGGTGTGTTTGCTTATTTAATACATTCCATCAAGGACAGAAATTACATGCTGTTTTTTTTT
>NC_043711.1:72242996-72292628 GCF_006229205.1 Suricata suricatta | reverse complement strand
GTGAAATTAGGTGATTAACTAGTTGTTACTTAACCTTCTAATTTCTGTATAAGTCTAATTACATGAAACAGAAGTTGGTGTTTTGATTTTTTACTTTGCTTTTCTGTTTGGAGTGTCATTGTAACTACTGTATTGTAAATGATGGAAAATAATTGCATATGTTAAAAAATATGAAACTTTATAAAGTAAAAAAAATAAATAAATAAAATTTCAAAAAAAAATAAAAATAAATAAACCTAGGTTTCAGTCCCAAACCCAGGCAGTTTACATACTGAACCTTGGATTTTTTTAAATTTGAAAAATAAGAATAATAATATTTGTCCTGCCAAAATTATGGGCGGTTGAGTAGAATAAATAATGTATGTGAAGGTGCAAAAAAAAATCTGTGGAGCATATTTAAAAAAAAAAAGAAAACATGGTTCATAAGCTGAAGGAAATCTGAATTTGTCCTGATGCTTTAATCTGAATAAAAAGTATAATAATAATAAAAAAAAACCCTTGGGGATAGATGGGTTTCAGAGTTCAGGATGTTTGAGACTTCAGGAAGATAACACAGTACATAGTCCATATATTATGGAAAACCCCAGAAGAGTCCAGGCAGCCCCCTCTAATCAAATATATTAATATATCTGTTCCCTGCAGTGAAACACATGAGTCTTCATGCTAAGTAGAATACATGAGAATCACGAATATCCTACATTAGCTCAAGTCAAGTGTTGCTGCCAAATATGTGATACAAAGTGCTTTGGACTTCCAGAGCTTTGTGGATTTTGAAATAGTGGACAAGGGATGGCAGACTTGGGAATGTCCTCTTATTTGATCACTTAGTGGATATGGATAAATGAGGATGGATATTCAATGTTTTTCATGATAATTTTGACATCTTCTTATTTTCCCATAGTTTTTTTGACATGTCCATAGTTTAATGTTCCCTTTATATACCCTTTTCTGTGGTGGCTTTAACTCAAGTTTTTCCCTAAAGCACAAAAAATAATTTTTAAGAAGTAACTCACAATTACAATGCTAAGTGAAATAAGTCAGAGAAAGATAAATACCATATGATTTCACTCACATGTGGAATTTAAGAACTAAAACAAATGAACAAGGAAAAAAGGAGACAAACTAAAAACAGACTCGTAACTACAGAGAACAAACTGATGGTTATCAGAGGGGAGGCGGGCAGGTGATGGGTGACATAGGTGAGGAGGATTAAAGTACACTTACCATGAGGAGCACAGAGTGATGTAGAGAATTTTTGAATTGCTATATTGTATACCTGAAGCTAATATAACACTGTATGTTAACTACACTGGAATTAAAATTAAACAATAAAAACAGGGGCGTCTGGGTGGCTCAGTCAGTTAAGCCTCCGACTTCTGCTCAGGTCAGATCTCACATTCGTGGGTTCGAGCCCCACGTTGGGCTCTGTGCTGACAGCTAGCTCCGAGCCTGGAGCCTGCTTCTGGTTCTGTGTCTCCTTCTCTGTCTGCCCCTCCTCCTCTCATGCTCTCTCTCTCTGTATAAAAAATAAATAAAACATTAAAAAAAATTAAAAATAAATTAAAAATAAAAACAAAACAAAAACAAAAAGGAACTAAACCACAATGATATTTTACCCATAATTTTTGTGTCAGACTTTTCTCTTCTGCTTTTCTTAAAAAATGGGAGATGAGATGTTATTCCCCCATAACTACTCCAAAGTTATCCATTTAAAGATAATACTCTGGCGGGGGGGACCTGAGGGACTCAGTCGTTTAAGCTTCTGACAGGCTCAGGTCCTGATCTCACAGCTCATGAGTTTGAGCCCCACACTGGGCTCTGTGCTGACAGCTCAAAACCTGGAGCCTGCTTCGGACTCTGTGTTTCTCCCTCTCTGCCCCTCCTGCACTCAAGCTCTGTCTCTTTCTCAAAAATAAACAAACATTTTAAACACATTTTTTAAAAAGTTAGAAAAAGATAATACTTTGGGCAGTATGATCCTGACACCAGTTCTGATGTGGAAGTGTTTTTCCCAACCGTTGAGCCATTCTCTGATAGCAGCTGGGTGTTCTACAACTCAACTCACTGCTGACCCTATCTACTTGAAGATACCATCAAATCCCACAGGTTGAGAGCTCTGTCCTACAAGACTGCTCCTCCAGGTGTCAGTTGCAAGTCCAGGCTATCACCTGGGCTTCTGATCAACTTGTTATCACAGGTTTCCATGACCTTCTCCTTGAATTCTGGAGAGGCTCACAGACCTCAGAGAAATATTTTGCTCACCATATTACCAGTTTATTATAAAAGGATACAACTCAGGAACAGCTATATGTAGGAGAGGCAGAGGGCAAGATAAGGGGAAGATGGTGGGGCTTTCATGTTCTTTCCAAGCCCACCACTCTTCCCAAATCTCCATGTGGTCACTGACCAAGAGCTCTCTGAATCCCATCCTTTGGGGTTTTTATTGAGGCTTCATTACACAGGCACAGTTGGTTAAATCATTGGCCATTGGTGATTGAACTCAAGTTCCAGCCACTTTTCCCTCCCTGGAAATCAGAATGGTTGGGGTGAAAGTTCCAACTTTCTGATCACAAGGTTAGTTCTCCTGGCAAGCAGCCCTCATCCTTAGGTGACCTAGGGGGTTTCCCAAATTTACCTTATTATCTACAGTTGGGTGTGCTTGAAAGGGACATGTTATGAATATCAGAGTGTAAGTTTGTGGCTAGTACATGGAAAATGAGCAAAGCCCACAACCTGCATTATCATTACACAGGCAACAGCATATTGGAGCAAACAAATAGCTTTTGTTGTTCATAAAATCCCTACCCTAGGAAACCCCATTTCTACTCATTTTTCTCTTCAAACAGGCAGTGTGATATCATGGTGAGGGGGGAACCAACCTACTAGGTATGGAGTTCTGGGTTCATAGCTGTCCCTGGTATAGCCTGTAACAGCCTTTAGAATTTTCCCAGGGGAAATGGGTATGTTGGGCTGCAGGCTGATACTCAAAGTATGCATTCATTAGAATTGAATCAAATAGTGAGAAAGAAAAGTTCTCTACTGATTTTTTTTTTTTAGTCCTTCTGATTGTAATAAAGAGAAATGCTCAGTTTAGTGCTAATAATAGGTCCTTAACCCTTCCTTAACACTTGCCAAAGTGTCTTTTTAAAAATATTTTTTTATTAAAAAAATATCATTTTTTTCAGTTAGGAAACATGTGTATGTTTGTATGTGTATGTTCCTTATTTATTTTAAACACGTTAGTTCAGATAGTAATGAAATACAACAAAATGCACATATTTAAGTGTGATATGCGAAATATTGACTTAGGAATACACCTATGAAGTCATCACTACAATCCAGAAAAAAACAACATATCCATCCTCCCTGAAAGTACCCTCCTACCTATTAGTGATAAGGATGTTCCTCACTGAATTTTCAGAAACCAAACATACCTCCGTGACCAGCACATATAGCCACAGAGCCCGGAAGCCTCTTCCTGCCCATCTTGTGATTCTGTAGCCTTTAAAATGCCAGTAGGTCAGGTCTGCTACTTACCTGACCCTAACTCTACCCCTAGCTCATGTCTGCTAAGTGCCCCTTCAGTTAGGCTGCTGAAATTCAAGTGGGGGTTTCATTTGCCCTGGACAAATTACTTAGACTCATTCTACATTATGAGTAAAATGGGTATAATAACAGTATTTATCTCATAGTGTTGCAATGGGGATTAAGTGAGAAAATCTTTGTGCTTAGAGCTAAAGGTTAATTTAGGAACCATGCATGTTAAGTATACAGCATTTGTTTTATTTTTCCTTTTTGAGAGACAGAGAGTGTGTATGAGTGGGGAGGGGGCAGAGGGAGTGGGAGAGAGAATCTTAAGCAGGCTCCATGCCCAGCTCGGAGCCCAACTTGGGGCTCAATCTCATGACGGGAGATCATGACCTGAGCCAAAATCAAGAGTAGATGCTCAACCCAGTTACCCCTGGTATACAGCTTTTCAAAAGCTGTATGTTTGCCTGTAATCTTCCAGACTCTAATTACTAGAATCGGCTCAGGCCTTATTCTCCTTCTGCTGGCCTCAGGAGAGGTGAGAGCAAGGACTGTGTCAACATGGAAGACCCTGGTACACAATTGGTGCTCAGTAAATGTTTATTAGGTCTTTAAAACTTAAAAACTTGGTCTTTATAAAAAGATATCTAAAGTCTGTTTTCTCCACTTGTGGCTTATGAGTTTGGTGAAGAGGCCACCAGTTACCCACAAAGAGCAAAGGAGCCTGAGGAAATGTGTCTTGATTTCTAGGAATGTAGCTCTACAAACTATGTGACTACCACATTGCTGCAAATTGTTTTTCTGGTTCCAGGTAAAAATTGAGGCATAGAGCTATTAAACTGTCTTGAGGGTAAGAGGGTAAAACGGATTCAACATCCATGTGCTGGGAACATTTTCTTTCTTGATCTAGGTGCTGGTTACATGAGATGTTAATTTGTGAAAATTCATGATGTTCTGCCTCTCTTTTTAAAAATTGTAGTATAATTTACATATATCAAAATGCACAAATCTAAAGTAATTAGCCTGATACATTTTTAATGCTTATTTTTGAGAGAGAGTGAGAGAGAGAGAGAAAGATAACAAGTGGGGGAGGGGAAAGAGAGAGGGAGACACAGACTCTGAGGCAGGCTCCAGGCTCTGAGCTATCAGTACAGAGCCCAACTTGGGGCTCAAGCTCACAGACCATGAGATCATGACCTGAGCTGAAGTCAGACACCTAACCAACTGAGCCAGCCAGGCTCCCCATAGATTGATGCATCTTCACCTGTACTTGCAACCATGTAACCCTTACCTAGATCAAAATACAGGATATTTCCATCACACCTTAAAGTTCCCGGTCCTGCTCCCCATATGTAAGCACTTTTCTGATTTCAATCACCAGAGACTTAGTTTTACCTGCTCTTGAACTTCATATAAATGGAATCATATAGTATGGACTCTTTGTGTCTTAGAGTTTTCACTGAACAGAATATTTTTGAGATTCATCCATTTTGTTATGTGTTCATTCCTTTTTACTCATTCCTTCTTACTATTGATTAATATTCAATGTTTGTTTTTCCATTCCACTTTGATGGACACTTGGGCTGTTTCCAGTTTTAGGCTATTGTGAGTAAAGTTTCTTGAATATTTACATTCAGGTCTTTTTGTGTCCATATGGTTTCATTATTCTTAAGTAAAATCTTAGGAATGGAATTCTGGGTTATAAGGTAAGTGTATATATACTTCCCTTTATTAGAAACTGCTGGACAGGTTTGCAAAGTGGTTGTACCATTTTCCATTAACAGTATACGTGAGTTCTAATTGTTCCAGATCATTACCAGCACTTGATATTTTCAGTCTTTTTGAAAGTTCTATATTGTGTGCAATTCTGTATGTGTACATATGTTTCAATAAAAAGTTAAAAAATTGAACCAACAATAAAAATGGTGGAGATTGTGTTTAATGCTGAAACTCTGAAAATTTAAATCAATCATCTGGATGTTTTATTGGCACCTACCAGGAATCCAATGACCAAAGGTTGCCCTGTTTAACTGATACATTTCAATTTTACCTTGTACAGAAATATTAAGTCCTTATGGTTGGTTGGGGAAACATTACGTCTAAATAAAAGAGTCTCCCCAAATGTTCCTTGAGAAACCTTTTCACCTCCATTTCCCTTTTTGTTTTGATAGGAGAACTTGGGATTTAAAATATTTTGATGGAGCTGATTGCTTTTCTTCTTCTTTCCCATTTCAGAACATAAGTGTCCAGTGGATGAGCGGGAGCAGTTGGAGGAAACTTTGCCCCTGATTTTGGGGCTCATCCTAGGCCTTGTCATTGTGGTAACACTGGCGATTTACCACATCCACCACAAAATGACTGCCAACCAGGTGCAGATCCCCAGGGACCGATCCCAATATAAGCACATGGGCTAGAGGCCATTAGGCAGGCAGCCCCCAAATCCCCCTATCCCAGCTGGATCAGGTAGAGAAACAAAAGCACTTTTTCACCTTGTACATGGAAAACACCAACATAGCTACAATGCAACAGGCCTGGGTGTCCAAGGCTTGCTTGGCCTGCGTCCATGCTTAAACCCAGGGATGCGTGGGGGGGATTCTTT
Organism: Suricata suricatta; assembly: GCF_006229205.1. NCBI lineage: Eukaryota > Metazoa > Chordata > Mammalia > Carnivora > Herpestidae > Suricata > Suricata suricatta. The sequence continues at coordinate 72,286,501 of NC_043711.1, read as the reverse complement.
TGGATTCATGGGGTAAGTGGCAGATGTTCTCTCCACTCTGGGGAATGAGGAGGGAGGGGTCAGCCAGCCTTCATGCTCATGGTGGCTTGGGTTTGACTCTCCAAGGAGCAACACATACAACTCAGAGGAGTATCTGGCTTGAAGTTTAAGGATTGAAAGACACCTCTTTTGGAAAGACACCCCTTTGGGTTCAGAGAAATAGGGGGTGCTTTTTTCCCTTGGCCTACCTTACACAGTTGTCGATGCGCACAAAGTACAGCCTCATGCTCCCTACAGCAAGACCCCTGAAAGTGATCCTTGCTTCTGGCTGGCATTCTGCATGTCTAGTGATTGTCTTGGGAATGTTTCACTGCTACCTGCACCCAGTGACCTTGCAGCACAAGAACCTGTTTAATGTAACTATGCAGAGCTGTTTGGACTTCATAATGTGTCAGGTCCAAGTAAGGGGACCTGAAGATCAATTGTGTGAGTTTGTTTTTCAAAATGAATTAAAACACACTACTGTCTAACATTTGGCTGCTTTCTTGAAACAAGAGAACAAAACCTAAAATGGTTTGTTTGGCATCCAGAGAAGAGAGGGGAATGTTGAAGATGGGCTTTCATTTCTGCAGGGAAGCAGAAAGAGGAGGTTGGTTTTTCCAGTGAAAAACATGAAATTACTTTGCAAAGATAGTTTTAAATAGTGGCACTGCTTGAACGATTGGTCTAACATTGTTTTTGATGCTTCCTGGTCTTGAGTTTGGCATTTCACTTCAGAATAAAAAGCTGGTCTGAACATGGTAGCCTTGGTTGAGTTATATTTGAAATAAAATATAATTTGCTGAAACCTTCTAGAGAAATGGATAGAGTTTGAATTTCACTCACTTTCTAAATAAAAATTTTTCCAAAAAATCTGAGTAAGGGTAGGAGAAATTCTTTTTTCGGGTGTTAGGGTGGGAATCTCTCTATGCCCCACACCATCTCCATCATATGAGAGCAACTCATGAGTTCATCCCCCCAAGTCTTCAACTGCTAAAATTAGTTCATCCTTGGAAGCTCATCATCCCAGCAAATCTTGATAAGTATCAGCCAATTGCTGTTCCATTACTTGTTTGTTTGCCGCTCTGTCAATCTGTCAGTCTTTTTCTCTGCACTATCTCTCTTCAGTGTCTGCTTGGTACCAGTGAGGAAGACAATGCAATGGCTGGACATTGCACAAGGAAAAGGAGGTACCTTCTTTCATCTGCCATCTTGTCACCCCATACCCCAAACTTGACATTGCTCTTTCCTTTGTAGCATCTCATGTATTTTTTAAAAGCTTCCCATTTATTTGGAACCACCCAAGAATTTGGAGAGAAATGAATGCTTGGATGTTTCAGTGAGTTACCCTTGCACGTTGTAACCCTTTCAGAAAAAAAAAAATTTAGAGCTGACTCATACTTCTGAATACTCTGTATCTCCTTAGCTTACTTTTACAAAAGGAAATTTGTGTCTTTTAAAAATTTTGCTTTCACAAAACATAGGACTCATGGTTAGCTTTGGAATTGTCATTCATTTATTCAACAAACAGGTTTTGTGCATCTACTGAGCGCAGTCTCTATGCTGAGTATACAGTGGTAAACTGACAACTTCAAGTCCATGGGGGAGGGCTGATGCCATACACAAGTTGTTCTAAAAAGAACAAGTGCCATGGCTCTTTTTACAGTGTTGTCACATAGCCAGATCCCTGTGTTTAGGCTGCTTACATAAATCTTTTGAGATTCAAATCTGAATTCTAAAATATCAGTGGCTTTTCTACCTGCAACATGCAGTATGTATATAAAGCCACATTACCATGCCTATAATTGCTATAATCACAGCATCTTTATCCAGTTATCCTAAAACTAGCTCAGCTCAAGCTCAGCCTAATTTCTTTGATCCTCTCCTTATTTCTCACAGTCCTGCCTTTTTCTTATCAACTCAGTAGAATAAAGGGGAGCCTCCTGATGAGGGCAAGTGCAGTGGTCTCTGGGTGGCTAACACAAGGTGTCCAGAGGAACCGACTCAGCCCTGGATCCCAGCCTGGGCTCCGTTCATGGCCCCTCCTGTTGTCCTGCATTTCATGGCTGCTCCTGTACCTGAGTATAGCAAACGGAGGTGGTGGCTCAGGTATCCGCATTGCTTCTCAAGCTCAGAGATGAGAAAACAGACAAACCACAGATGCTCAATTACCCCTCTGTCTTTTTTTTTTTTTTTTTACTGCAGTTTTAAACACAACTGCCTCTGGGCACAAAAGGATGCTGTGTCTGGTTGCTGATCTGCATGCCTGGAAAAGCCAGGCCAGATGGGGTGGGGGTGAGTTTGAATTAAATTCTGAATGTGCTTCCTTGCAAGACTCCCCCAGTCTGGGGAAATAGCTCCCAGTGAAGCTGCCTCAGGGGGTAGGGGAAACTCTGTTCTCCAGCCTGAGAAAGCCTTCTATACTATAATCACTCTCTTCTCACCAATTGTCCAATCGTTCTGTTAACAAAGACTTGGCAAAGCTGAGTAGGTGTGTGAGACACAGGAGAAACAGGAAGGGAGAAATGAGTGGGGGAGGGGAGACGTGGTGGGAAAGACCAGCCGAGTCTGTGGAGGCAGCAAGCTGTGCACGCAGGAAGGGGTGTTTCCCTGGGGAGGTGGTCCCAGCTCGCTTTGGGCACAAACACTTCCCAGGAAGAAACACCTGAGTGATCGGAAGCAGACAGAGGCAGCTTTTAATCAGGGTGTCTCCAAGAGCAGTTTGCAAGCAGCTTGCATCTGAGTCATCCCAGGGGGTCAGTTTAAAACCTCAGGTCTAGAGCATCATCCCTGCCGGGTAGGGAATCTCCATGGTGAAACCTGGGATCTGCAGTTTTACTCTGCTTCCCAGATAATTTTGATGCAGGGTATGAAACTGGCGAAAAAAACCTTTGCTCTTAACCTACCTGAAACATTAGCCTCATTATCCGGCTTCTCTCTGCTGCTTCTCTCGTCTGAAAATGGAGCTTACTCGCCAATCCTTGCAAAGTTATTTGAGGATTCATGACAGTACATTTAAGTCCCCAGCACCATGCCTGGTACACTGGAGACACTCCATAAAAGCTAGTTTTAATGACATGCTTTCTAGCCCAATTCTTAACATGTGTGTTCAAAGGTCACCTGCCATCTGAGCTCAGGAAAGGTACAAAGGGACTCATGTGGGGAGTTTTAACCTAGCATCTACAGTTACCACATCAGTTTATTTTGAAATCAGAGTATGTTTCTATGCCGGGATTCCTGCTCCCCCCAGCCCAGGAAACCATTAGGGGTGGTTGTCCATTTACAGGGGTTGTGGAGACTATCAGAGTCCATGAACTTGTATGGGAAAAACATCATACGTTTAGTCTTTACCGACCTCAAATTAAAGGCAGCATTTACTTCAATTATGAACACAGGCACCAAAGCACTATTGCAGAAGCAGGAATTGTGTATGTCATGAGTAGAAATCATTGCACCTGCTAGAGATATCTCAGAAAATCACATATATTCATTACTTTGAAACCATGGTGGTCATTAGATCCTTCACAAGATCTTGTTATTTAACACATTACCACTACACAATTAAAATATTTTGATAACTATACTTTGGTTGGTTTCCTTTGTATTTTACTCTATGCATTTGAAGGCTTTTCCCTGAGGAGTCCACAGCTAACAGAGTCCAGGGTACAAAATTAGGTTAAGAACTCCAGAGCTAATGGCTACTTTAGTTGTCATTTCAAATGACATTTATATCATCTCACACCTATTAGAATGGCTATTACCAAAAGATAAGAAAGATGTGAAGAGAAGGAAAGGCTTGTGCACTGTTGGTGGGAATGTAAGTTGGCGCAACTACCATGGAAAAAAAGTCTGGAGGTTCCTGAAAAATTAAAAATAGAAATATCACATGATCCAGAAATCCTACTTGTCTATAGGACACGAAAACACTAACTTGAAAAGATATCTGTAGCCATGTTCAGTGCAACATTATTTATAGTAGCTGAGATACAGAAATAACCTATGTGTCCAACGATGGATACATGGATAAAGAAAATGTAATGTGTACACACACAAAGAGAATATTCTCAGCCATAAAAGGGGAGGAAATTCTGCTCTTGAAGACAAATGGATGGATTTTGAGGTTATTATGCTAAGTGAAATAAATCAGAGAAAGACAAATAGTGTATCATCTCACTAATATGTGGGGTTAAAAAAAAAACGTAAGTTGACAGATACAGAGAACAGATGGGTGGTTGCCAGAGGCAGGGGATAAGGTGCAGGTGAAATGGATGAAGGGAGTCAAAGTTACAACTTTTTAAATGTTTATAAAATAAATAAGTCCTGTAAGATTATGTACACATTGGTGACTATGATTAATAATAATGTATTGTAGATTTGAAAGTTGCTAAGAATAAATCTTCAACATGTTCATAAGAAAAAAATCTGTAACTGTGTGTTGATAGATGTTACCTAGAATTATCATTTCACAACATATACACATAGCAAATCATGTTATATACCTGAAACTAATATGTCAATTACCTCAAAAGGAAAAAGGCAGTTGACCTTGTCAGGTTGCCTGCTGGGGAAGGATTCACAAAGACTCCTATGACAAATGAGATAACAAGTATGTGTTGACTGACTATATGCTTTCTGGACCTTGGTCTGGGTGCTGAAGACGCATCAGTGAACAAAAGACACATCAGATAAAAATTCCTGCCCTAACAAAATTGAAGTTGTGTGTGTGTGTGTGTGTGTGTGTGTGTGTGTGTGTGTTCCATTCAGGTGATATGATTAATGTACTGACATTACCTAACTTTGGGAGCCTTGTTTAGCTCAGTTAAGATGGATCATGGAAGATCTTGGGGTCTCTTCTAGCTTTATCTTTTTTAAAATGCTGACAGTGGTGAGGCATAATTACTAAAGCATTTGCTACATGGGCAAATCTTTCAGGCTAAGAAATCTCTTTGCTTTTAAAACCATCTATTAAAAAACATCTATTTTGATCTATAAATCAGCAACCCTTATAGAGTTTCTCAAGGTTTCTCTTTCTGTCTTCATTTGATCTGCGTATATAAGAAATGTCAGGGTCTCACCCGTGTTCCTTCAGCCCTTCTTAGAGGCCATGTGCTGAGAGTTTCTGTGCAGGCTTCCCATGCCTCTCTCTGTCAAAGGGAAAACATTTTGCCCATATACAGGGAAAGACAGAAGTACAGGAGTTGATATCCTTGAAACAACTCTCAACCAATGAGGAGTATGAGATGGTGGATAAATACCCAGACATCTTCATGTCCAGAAGGATGATTCTACAGTGTCTCTCCCAGAAGGTCTTCACTGGGATTGAGCCCCAGTTACCTACAGTGGTAAGCCATTCATTAAAAAAGGTTTAAAAAAACGTATCTCCCTTTGTCATATCACTTCAGTCTGTCGTGTTGAAAGAGCTTCTGAGATCATCTCCCAAATAAAGTACTTGTGTCTATGTCTCTGTCTTAGGTTCTCCTTTTAGCAAAACCCCCACTAAGGGAATACATTTATTTGACCTGAAAATCCAACTGAAAATGCACACACGTGAAAGCTCAAGTTGACCGATTTTCCTAAACGATTTGGAATTGTACTATATCACTTTCACAGAACTACTTCTGCTTGTACATCTTGGACCTGCTTCAGACTGAATCAATCCTTTCTCTGCCTGGAACCTCATGACTATTTCTTTGATGACACTGTGCTCGTCATTTGCCCAGTTTGAGCAAAGAATCTGAACTCATGGAGTTGCTAACTTCATGGGATGATTTCATTTTTTAGTAATTGCTACTGTGTTCTTCCAAGTGGGTAATGGGGACACAACCACAAGTCAGTGTGATTCCATCTGTCTAATCCATTTAAAAAAAATCAATCTCATTCAAATTCAAAATAACTCCCTTCTCTTTTGCTAGGGCTAAACTTGTAGCAGAGAAATAGGTAGCAGTAGATAGGGAGGGGCAGGAGACACAGTGTGCATTCTCTGTTTCCCTTTCTTTCTTCTAGACCCTTCCCCCAAACTATGGGGGTCTCATGCTAACACATGGCCCAAACCTACAGGGAGCAGCCAGGAAGTGAGGTTCCAGTAACCCCGCTGGGTAGAGTCAGCTGCCCCGGAGATGCTGTTGGAAGGAGAGAAGATACCTGAATGTCATTTTCATCAGCTTGAAGACTACAGCCTCTGCTGCTGAGTGGTCTTGGTGTAGATGGCATATATATATTTTAGAGTAAGGTTCAGTTCCACCCTGACCCATTCTCCCTGCAGAAAAGTAGCCTTATCTCCCTTTAGATTCCCCCATGTTACATGCCTCAATGCACTCTCCAAGATAGGCATCTCATTACTTGGTCAATAGTTTGACATGTTCCCTCTCCATGGTCCATTATAGACAAAGGGACCAGGTGTTTTCTTCCATATTCTGTAATGGCTTCCTGCCTGGGGGAGGAGGCTTCCATCTCTCTCTTCCCTGGCACACAATATACTATCCTTTATCATCCTGCTATCTCAGACTATCTCTTGAGGGTTTCCACCACTTGAAATTTCCAGGTAAGAAATTAGTTCTTTATATATAAGTGTCCCCTTCAACATCACAGGATAAATGTTAATGTCTCTCTGTTCGCCAAAGAAGAAGAGGCACCCAACACTCTCTTCCTGGCTACCAGAGAACCTTCACTACACCTGCTCTAATCCAAAATAATCTCCTTTTTATGTCTTTGTTGGTAAAAACCTTCAGATCAGTTCAGCATCTTTGACCCAGGGAAGAGGTGTGGGGGTCTTTAGTCATGCATCTGGCTGGCCTTGCACGTGGCCTTCCAGAATTTAATAAGTTTTTTTTCAGTCGTGGAATCTTTACCAGTCTTACACTGTCGATAATCTCTGGGGATAGGAATATTTATCTTTGGTTCATATCATCATGATGTTACATATGGCCTCATACTAACTCATGTGCATTCCTCAAGGTCATAAAGAAACCATTCTTGGTTACTTAAGAAAACAAATTCAGGAAATCACTGGACAGTCTAATAACACGATGGGAAAAAGGCAAACATTTATTTTTATTTGCAAGTGCAGTTTCTGCCAATAGTTAGTGCTCACAAAACCTTTTAAGCTACAGTAACTTTTGGTAAACTCAATGAATATTTATAAAATACCCAGTCATAAGAAAATTACAGAAAAATTCCCATTACACTGTTGAAAATGTTTGGAATCCAAAATCCACTATTTTCTGCAATGGTTTTTACTATTTGTTCTCATTAAAAAAAGATTTTCTTTCTCTTTCTACTCCTACATAGTCCTGGTTAAATTAATATAATCTGCCCCATGAACTTTTAGAATGCCCATTTTCTGGATTTAGATTTTTATTCATACATATTTATATCAATATTTTAATATTTTACATAAGACATTGCTTTGCTATGTTTTATGAAACAAAATTATAGATCCTATTTATGGTGAGACATTTCCAGTTTGGGCGAAAAACTGAAAATCTAATCTGTAGAAGGTCATTTTATGCCTTTTTCCCCCTTTATTAGTTATAATAAATAATTAGCAACCTATTAATTACAAAAATTCTTAATTATGCCTAGAGTCACCAGAGCATTTTCACACATTTCAATTCCTTTTTGTTACTGTATATGAAATCATTAGGAAAAGCCTCTGGTTTTCCAGTTTGGTAACAAATGGCTTTTTTTTTCTGATGCATAAATAATAGAAACTAATGATGACTATGTAGCTCTTCCAGAGATTTTAAAGGCAAATCTATATTGGCCTACAGTTAACATGCAAATTCATCCAACAAGCAACACAAAATGTATTGTAGTAGTCATTCATTGTTATCAACATTCAAGAAGATCTAGTCAGCAGTGCATCTCTCCTACATCAGAAACACATTATAACATGGTCACAACTGAAGTCCGAGCACACCTGGTAAGAGACCCCCTTCCTAATTCATCCTCGACTTCCAGCACAACACATGAACAATAGCAATTAATACTGCGGTACAAAGGTAAATACACACAAGAGTTTGGTGTGCTAGCATACAGAATTTTAAAAACAGTGACAAACGAACCCAAACATCTTGCCCTGTTCTCTCTCCTTTCCCTTGGTGAGACGAATTCTCACAGTCTTACTTAAAACATTCAATCTGGGGAACTGAGTCCAATGATCCTAGCACTGAAATTTTTCCCATGGAGGGAAATCTGGCCACAAGGGGATGTGGTACGTATCTGAGAGAGGACACTCTGGGGACCACCCTGTTGTGCAAACACTGGCTTGTGATTAACAGCCTTGAAGGAAAATTTGATTTTTCCACATATTTAGCTTTATCCCAAAAAGTAGCATGGTGGCATACTGTGGCTCAAATTTTATTATTTTTGGTTGGGTAAGTGAAATGTGCGCCTCTATCACCATCACTCTTAATTCTTCCTCCACCACATAAGACACTTGTTAAGATAAGAAAGATATTCTACTAAAGCTGACGGTGATTGAGAGTCATTCAGTATTCAAAGTTCCTAAAGAATCGTTGGTTCTCTGAAAGGGATAAAAAAGTAGGAAAGGCTTTGTTCAAACTCTTGCTAGTAAACAATTACTTCAACTGATACAATGGCTACGTGACATCAAAGTACTATAAATTATCAAAACTATCGTACAGAAAAATTACAAATTCATTGCAAAATACATTACACTGCTACCATTAAGAAAAAAGTGCTTTTTGTTTTCCTTTCTTTTTTTTTTTTTTTGCCAGAAAAGTATTCTTTCAATATAGAAAATCCTATGCGTTACCCTGCATGTGGCTAGGATATATTGTAACGGAGTTTGTACTGAGTCCTTCTGATTTGCTGGATGAAGGGCTGAAAAATATAATAATGACTTATTAAAGCCTTGTTCCAAATTATCACGCCAGCTGTCAGTGGAGAGATGCCTATTTAAGACACAAGAAGATGCCCTGGTCTGTTGAACCCTGCCTGTCATCACATTGTCCCACCAATCAGCTGGGTAGAGTCCACAAGCCTTTCACGTTCCTCACGTTCTCCTGAATTATTCTTACGTCCTCATCTAGTGCTTCCACCTATTTGACTCCTTTGCTCAGTGATGTCTGTACTGTCTCATCAGGGGAACGATGCAAGATGGCGGACCTGCCAGTTTCAAGAATGGATGTCCAAGGAGTTCCTGGGCTGTGGCTCTTTGCGAGGGTTCCCTCACCAGCATCAGGTCTAGGAATCCCCGGAGGACTGAAGAAACCTGTGGGAACACAAGATTCCACCCTGAGGACTGAAACAGAAACCCAACCATTTCCCCTAGAGTGGTTTCCCAGCCAATTCCCAGTTAAGTCATTCTATCAAACAACATCAAATTCTAGAAAGTCAGCATGAGAAGAAAGACGTTATGCGAGCAAAAAGCGAGTACTGCCTTTATTAACATATGATGTTTTCTTTACCTTCTTCAGGTTTGAAATAATATGAGCAAATGACAGGGCAATGGAAAATGACAATCTATTAACTAAATCAAATAGTAATAGAAATAGCAGCATTATGAAGCACTTACTATTTATAAGTACTGGTTACACACATATGTAAAATGTGGTACAAACATGGGATAGTTTTATTTTTCTAATACATATATTCAAATGTATAAATATGAAGTGTTGGTTTTACAGTAGTAGATTTCTATGTATTTACACCTATTTACTCTCCAGCCCCATCAAAATACAGACCGTTTCTACCCCTGTAGGGGCCCACCTCAGGCACCCTTCCTGTTAATACCCATCTTCCTGCAAAGGATCACCACTCTCCTGACTTCTAATTGCATAAATTAACATTGCTTCTTTTATGCTTTATAGAAATGGAGTCATATACCGTCAAGTCTCCTCTGTCTGGCTTCTTTCATTCAATAGTGTGTCTGTGGGATGCATCCCTGATGTGTGTGGTAAAAGCTTTCTCCTTCTTCGTGAATGCTGTGTAGCATTCACTGTTAAATTGTACCACGTATTATTTATCCATTTGGAAAACAACCTTGAGCAGTGTCTAGTCTTTGACCATTAGGGTTAAGGTTGCTCTTGTAGACGATGTTGAAGAACATCACACCATTCTTTTTGGATGAGGGACTCTTTTGATATCATGCTATTTTAGCCACTTTTAATTATTTAAACTTAGACCAAACGGTTGAGGTTTTAGTCTCTTGTTCGATTCAAACAGTCTCCTGGTTGTTGTTTGTTTTGTTTTGTTTTGTTTTGTTTTGTTTGCAAGTGATTCTATTGAGACCTCTTCTCTAAGACTTACGGGTGAGGGAAGAGGGTAATTCCCCCCAAAAGGTAGCTTTACTTCCTCTCTGTGCCACGAGGCAGAGGGGAGGGGAGGTGTGTTATATGAACTCCTGGAAATGGCCCCTCCCAGCAAGACCTGTCCCTCCACTCCCACCAGCAGCTACTAGAGTAGTGGTTCTTTTCTTACTTTTTTCAAGTTTATTTATTTGAGAGAGAGAAAGCATGAGTGGGGGAGGGGCAGAGAGCAAAGAGGTAGAAGGAATCCCAAATAAGATCCCCACTATCAGTGCAGAGCCCAATGTGGGGCTCGAACCCATGAACTGCAAGATCGTGACTTGAGCCGAAGGTGGATGCTTAACTGACTGCACCACCCAGGCACCTTCAACTCAGCATTATTTTTTCTGAGCTTGACCTTACCTGGTAATCTCTGGCAAACAGGAAGGACCCTACTTGGTCTCTTAACCGGGCCCTTCACGGCCTGTATGATCCAGACCCTGCCTACCTCTCTGATACGTTGTATCTTCCCCACTTCCTCTGGCTCACTTTGTTCAGACACAAAAGTTTTCCATTTTGGCATAAGGCCTTTGCACCTGTTGTTCCCTCTGCCTCACACATTTTTCTCCCGGATCTTTGCATATCTTGCCCCTTCTTTCTATTCATATTCTAGTTCCAGTGATCTGTCCCCAGAAAGGACTTCTTTCACCCTTCAACCTAAACAAGCTCTGAATCCCCTCTCCTGTATTACACTGTTTTTATTTACTTCATAGTGTATACCACTCTCTGAAATGACTGTACTCCTTCCTTTGTTTGTGGTTTACCATCTGCCTTCCCGACTAGAACACAAGCGCTATGAGACTCAGGAAATCTGAGGTCCTGTGTTACAATATCCCCAGTAATTAGGACAGTCTCCAGTATGTCACAGGTGCTTGCAGAGGGAGTTGTCGTGGAGTGCCTGGTTTCCTCTTCTAGCCAACCCCACAACAGAGGGGCCAACGGTATCCCATTTTATAGATAGACTTTGAGATGGAGAGGCTGAGTGCCCAGTGAGTGAACAGGAAGAGGAGAGATTTGAATCTAAGTGATTCAAATTCCAAAGTCCATGCCCATAAACCAGGATCTACTCCTGGACAGGATAGGGCAGTCTTTGAAAGTACAGAGAGACTGGAGAAGCTAAGAATGATTTTGAACGTCAGCAACAGATGTTGTTTCTCACCTTGTGTAGGTCCTTCACTCTTGGAGGTAAACTGTCCCGAATCCTCCGCATCGCCTGGAGGGGGGGCTCATTGAAGTACGGGGGCTCGCCGTCTATCATTTCTATCACCATGATCCCAAGGGACCAGATGTCCACCTGTTAGGGACAGTCCAATGGTTATCTCAGGCCAGGACCACATTCTGAAATGTTGGATGTGTCCAGGGGACCCAACAGATTTGCACCCATTTATAAATTAATGTGGTATTTGCAAACTTTCAAAATTTACAACACAGATTTATGGACTGCCCTGCTGAGTTACCACGTTTTTGCTAACAGTCTTCATTTCCTTTCTAAAGACGACTTCAGGGATGATTCTGCCATTTAGGTACATGAAAATCTTAATATTCTGGAGCTCAGAACTTTTTTTTTTTACTGTTAATGTTGGTGGTTATCTGCCTATTAGGACAGATGAGGAAAACATCTAAGTTTTATATTATGAAAATAGAGAAGAAAGTTGCATTTAAAACCATAAGAAAGGGCAGTTGAATTATTTGTAACAAACTACAAAAAGCTATATTACACAATACATGTTGATCCTTTTATTAATTTGATTTTTAAAAATAGTTCCTCTTTCCCTACTGTGGAGTTCTTTCCATTGCATTTTATCACTTTGAAGCAGCATGCACAATACCCTGCTTTATAAAACCGTTTTCAGGGAATGGAGAAAAGAAGAGGAAGAGATGACAAGCAATTGTTTCCGAGTAACGAATGGGAGTCAGGACAATGAGAAGCCGTAGCTGTCCTATAAATTCCCAGTTACGGCCACAGCCACTTCCCCGTTAGAGCCGCATTACACCTCTTATCAGTTAGCTGCATTCCTGTTAGAACCCTTGCAGTGATCTTCACGGAGAATTTACGCTCTTGGGACCACAGTGAGAAAAACAAGCACACATTCAAGGGCAAGCAAACAAGGAAAGAGAGCAGAGTCCGCCTTCACTTCTGCCAGTATCCTTAGTTCACTGGTCCATGCTGCCTCGTCATGCTTCTCCCCGCTTAGCATCACCTTCTGCACCATACTGTGTGGAAACGCTGTGTGCCTGGCTGGAACGGGCTCCTTCCCTCCGTGTGTGTAGACTTGCATGTCTAAGAGCTTCACTCATACTACTCCCTCCCTAGAAGGCTTTTCCTCCACTCCTTCTGGCCCCTTGTTTTTACATTTCCAAACCTTGTCCCTTAACAGATTATGAGCAATTGTTTCTTTTTCAAGGGAAGCAGAAATTGTGCCATATTTTAAAATATGTTATCGTATTCCTATATAATTTTTTTCCATGGGAAAACATTTGTTCTCTGTCCCTCTAGCCTTTGAATCATGACACCTGCTCATCTGTGCATCTTTGGCTGCTTTTCAGGTTGCACTGCCTTGCTTTGTGTGTCCCTGACATGGAGGGTGTGATCAGAGTTTGCGTGATCCACCTCCCCTGCTTTCAGTGTATGTTTAGGACCTCAATAAATGCCCCTGGATCAATGTCGTGGTGATTTCCTCGGTGGTGGCCAGTTCCTTTCCTGCCACAGCCTCCTCTGTGACAAGGCTAGTAAATGGGGTCAAAGGTGGAATCCAAAGTCCTCATCCTGATTTGTGGTCATTAGCTGTCTCAAAACCACTGAATCCCTAAGCCTGTCCCACCACTCCCAAGCAATGACTGTCACCTCCTTACCTCTGTCCCATAAGGTAGCCTAGAAATCACCTCAGGTGCCATCCAGTAAGGAGTGCCAACCAGTGATTTCCTCTTCGGTACCTCTTTAGAGACTTGAGCACAGAAACCAAAGTCAGATAGCTTTATCTGAAAAGGAAAGGAATATAACAAGGTAACAATCTAATAATATCAGCTTCCAGATGGAGAAAGCAAATTTTAATTTCAAAACAAAATGGTCTCATGGACAGGCCTTGGAAATATGGGAGATGGTCAGACCCTTTTATTGAAAAGGTGTGATTCATTTTAATGGAAAAAGCTCTCATGGCTCCACCAGGGTTGACTTGCAAATGTGAAGCCCGAAAAATTTACAAATTGCACTTCAGACAACACATTCGTTAAAATTCAAACCCACAACCGTAATAATTTAATATACAGATGATGACTTGGTGTGTAAATTGCTATTCTTCATGTGAGTTTTGTACACACTGCTGCAATTTAGGTTGTTTTGCATTGAACACATTCAGGTTTCCAAGTACCATGAGATGATTGAAATCATCAACCCCATTTCTATATTTGAATTAATGCAAGACTCCATTTCTTTAGGATGCTGAGTATTGGCTCTTATTTTTGCTTTCTCTTTTGCTCACAACAAATTGAATTTGCCAATGTGAACATCAGTTTAGGTAGAAATATGGGTGTAGAAACTGGATGTTAGCACTGTACTAACGGTTTAAGGTGGTCATCTTAATGACCCCGTTTATTATACATCATGTCCACCACCCCAAGCAGATAGTGGTGGTCTTTAGAAATATCTAAGTAGCATACATCCCCAAACAAACAATGGAGAGGAGAAGCCACATGTATTTCTGTTCAGAGGTAATATTCAAAATATTTAATAATCAGAATCATCTAGATTAATTGGAATCTAGACATAAAGTTGAGCTGTGTCTTGGAGTTATCCTAGGGGCTTTACCATGTTTAATGAGACAAGGGCATCCCAGTAATGGGCTGTCATAATGACTTGAAACAGTACCTATTAAACAACAAGCATGAAAATATTGCAATATTTAATAATGGGTATAGACATAGTAGTGAATACTGGCTGAACATCAGCCTTGACTCTGCTCACTGTGGCCTCTGTGGAGAGATGGCACAGCAGAGTGGGTGGCAGTGAACCTGAGGCAATGTTTTTCTGGCTTCCATGGTCTTGGTCTACTGTGCAGGGGTCTAGAAGCTCCTGCAGAGCTCAGTGAGGAAATAAGGAAGTGCCTGGCACAAGCCCATGGTTGACATGAGGACCTTCAGGATGGCTTTCAAGACTTGAAGAAAGAGGCCGGATTTGTGAAATGCTGCAGAGACACCTTCCTGAAAAGTCCAGTAGCCAGGGGACCCATTAATCATTAGTGGCCACCAGTCCTGGTAGCAGAAGAGGCCAGTTATGCCAAGGCAGGGATCAGAGAGGAAAACATGGGTCTTATATTCTTTACTTTGAGTTCTGATAAGCCACACTTGTCCCTTATTCTCCCTGATTCTCTGAGAAAGAGAGGGTGGGAGGTGGGAAGATGGAGTAGACGGTGACCAAATCTGAAAGATTGATGTTATAAGGTATCTATTAAAGCTTATAATAATGTGGTTGAACTTTGAAAGACAATGTTTAAATTATTTAAGCAGACTAAATTTAATGGACTGAATTAAGAATTGCTTTTTTTTTTTTTTTGGTCAGTGGGACTTTGTAAAGTTTTAAGAAGCAGACACTAGGGGCACCTGGATGGCTCACTTGGTTAAGTGTCTGACTCTTGATTTTGGCTCAGGTCATGATCTCATGGTTCATGGGATTAAGCCCTGTGTCAGGCTCTGTCCTGACAGTGCAGAGCCTGCTTGAGATTCTCTCTCTCAA
Organism: Suricata suricatta; assembly: GCF_006229205.1. Taxonomy (NCBI): domain Eukaryota; kingdom Metazoa; phylum Chordata; class Mammalia; order Carnivora; family Herpestidae; genus Suricata; species Suricata suricatta. The sequence continues at coordinate 72,271,444 of NC_043711.1, read as the reverse complement.
AAGTAAATAAATAAACATTTTTTTAAAAAGCAGAAAAACTATAATTGATTGCACATTCATGTGTGGTTATTTCCAAAGCTCTAAGGTGAATAAATTTGCAACCCTACTATACAGACAGTGGAGGAGGACAATTTTGCTGAAGCATTTTGTTTGCCTATAGATTAAAAAAAAATCTGAATTAAGGACGTAGATGTATCATCAAATCGGTATTGGCAGTTTTTAATACCTCTAGGGTGGCTTTCTTCTTCTAGACATAAGGAAAAAACCTCAAATCTCCCAGACTAACAATTATCTCCCTGACAATATGTAAGATGAGAAACTTAAACACAACACTAGGAAGCGAGGCCTCTTCCTCTGTTGTAGAAGTATAAGTGCTTTTACATGATTTTTGTTTTTACTCATCCAAGAACATAAAAGAGCCAATTCTCTAAAAGGACATAACTGCACACAACACTCATCCAAATAAATCTGCAAGTAGATAATGGGAACTGAAGTAATGAGTATAATAAAGTACTGTAGGGAGATCTTCAAAGAAAATCACACAGACCCTAAGCGGAGCCTCATTTCAAACAGAACTGTACAGTATGGTGTATTAGGAAACACGTTGTCTCACTTATACACTTGGGCTAAGAGAATTGCAGCTAGTACATAGCCAACCCCTAAAACAGAGGAGAGGCAGCCTCTTCCCCAGGGGCCAGACAAGAAACCAGGGTTTAGAGCTCAGAGCTCCTCTTCATCTCAGTGTGTCCTGGCTAGGGAACCGGAGCCACATAGAAACACAGGTGGTGGCTGGGGGGAGAGCCTATCTACAAGATGGCTACAGGTTTAAAAGAGAAGGTGAAACCCTCATTTTGTAAACTGCATGCACTCTAAAGAATTCATGCATCTGCTCTAGGTTCCTGCTAAGGCAAACAGATGGATGCTTTTTGTGCCTGGTTTCTGGGTACTTCCTATAAGGGAATGGTACTCAAAGTGTGTAGCACCAGCATCCCCTGGGAACTTGCGAGATCACCTAATTTGGGCTGAATCAGAATCTCTGGGGATGGGGACCCAGGAATTTGGTTTTTGGCCAAGGTCTCCAGTGGTTTTATGCTCACTAAAGTTTGAGAACTTCTGTTTTAAGAAGAACAATGGCCCAAAGGAACAGAGAAGGGTAACAGAAGGGGCCAGATAGATGAAGATGCCTCCAGTTACTTCAACTCTCAACCAGAGAAGAGAGGGAGACCATCACAGCAGCTTAGGTGGACCAGTATAGTGGCCTCAGCTGGCTCCTCTGTCATTTGACAAAGTGGGACAGGGTGGGAGCTTGTCCAAGACTACAGCAGTATTAGAGGAGGACTCACATGGGTCTCCTGGCTTGTAAGGCTGTGCTTCCTGTGTAGGAAAAGCTGCCTCTGTGGAGTAGCAGGGAAGAGAGAGGACACAGAGGAGGCCGTGGGAATGAATTTATGCAAGCTATGGAACATGCTCCCATCTCTCTTAATTTAGAAAGAGCTTCTGGGAGATAATCTTCAGGCCTTCTAATTGTAAAATTCTAGTTATTCAAGAGACAAAAACACTCCAGTGCCTAAGGGTACCAGGCAAATTATCAATGAATTTAATGGGTTGGGTAGAGACCATGGAAAACTAGGGGTATATGCCCTTGGTGAAGAGACACTGACTTCCAGCTGTCAGGGCACAGTAGACGGGGTGTGGACAGTCACAAGGCCCTGGTTGCCATCTATGGCCCCTTTTCTATCCTTTACCCTCATTTTAAATCCTGTGGAAGCGAGTACGGATACATTGCATTATCTCTGGGTGCTGTGTTAGTTCAGCTCCCTTCCCCTCCAAGCACACTGCAAGACAAGGATTCAGTGCAAGTCATTTATTGGGGAGACACGGGGAACACTGATAGTGAAATGGAGATGTGTAGCAGGGAAGGAAAGGCAGCCCATCAAGGGCTAGTTACCACTGTGGGAACTAGAGCTCACCCCTGATGAAGAAGTCTGGGAGACCATAGTACATGTGCCTCAGAGCTAGTCCACGCAAGGACAAGACGGCTGGGTATTTCTACAGCAACTCCCATCACTTGATCCTGGGCTGCTGCTATGGAGTGTGAACATTAATTCAAAGGAGTTTCTAGCCTGCTGTGTACTGGAAGAACAGACTGCAGTAGCTGGAGAAAGTCTCCAGGAAAAGGGACGCCAGTGGTGGCACTGTGAGGTGGAGCTAGTGAGCACTGACAAAGGGAGTCCAGGGAAGATATGGGTGTGACACCAACAGCATCCTCCAAGGTGCTTTTCACCCTCATCACACCATTGCCATTACTGCCATGGGTGAATTCAGGCACAGAGTTGTCAGATACTTTGATTTTTTCTTTAATGTTTGTTTATTTTATTTGAGAGAGAGAGAGTGAGTGAGAGTGCATGAAACCATGAGACTGGCAAGGGTCAGAGAGAGAGAGAGAGAGAGAGAGAGAGAGAGAGAGATAGAGAGAGAGAGAGAATCCCAGTGCAGAGCCTGACTGGGAGCTCCATCCAATGAACTGTGAGCTCAGTACCTGAGCTGAAATCAAGAGTCAGATGTTTAGGGGCGCCTGGGTGGCTCAGTTGCTTAAGCGTCCGACTACAGCTCAGGTCATGATCTCACAGTTCTTGGGTTCAAGCTCAGCATCGGGCTCTGTGCTGACAGCTCAGAGCCTGAAGCCTGCTTTTGATTCTGTGTCTCCCTCTCTCTCTGACCTTCCCCTGCTCACGCTGCCTCTCTCCCTCAAAAATAAATAAAACACTTAAAAAATTAAAAAATAAAATCAAGAGTCAGATGTTTAACTGACTGAGCCATCCAAGTGCCCCAGATACTTAGATTATTTTTTTTAAAGGAAGACAGGAATCTGAAATTTTATGTGAAACCTCCTGATTCTTAAATTGTGGCAATCCAATTTTAGTTTTTTAAAAAAAAAAAGGACCATAGGGGCACCTGGGTGGCTCAGTCAGTTGGACATCCAACTTCAGTTCAGGTCATGATCTCATTATTTATGAGTTTGGGCCCCACATTGGGCTCTTGGTCTGATGGCTCAGAGCCTGTAGCCTGCTTCGGATTCTGTGTCTCCCTCTCTCTCTGTCCCTCCCCTGCTTGTGTGTGCTCTCTCTCAAAAATAAATAAACACTGAAAACAAGATTTTGAGAAAAAAAAGACTATGAAAAACACTGTCTATGTCCCTTTTCAATATAGGCACTGGGCTTAATAGATCATGGGTTTGAATTCCACTCTAGTCAATGAATTTGATAAAAGTTAAATCACTCACTGTTTAGTGGATCCTAAGTATCATCTCTCAAATATAAGCCTTGGGCCAAGGAAAGATCATAGATGAATTTATTAACCCTTAATTGAAAAGGTGGGGGGACCATCCTCTCTGAGCACCTCCTACCTTGTACCTAGTTTATTTCTGACTGGTTTAACTCAGATTATTTCATCTAATTCTTGCAACCACTCTATTCATTTTCCCTTTCAAACTCCAAATACTACATGCCCCCTGCTTAACATGAATTAGTGACTGACTAGACATTATTTCTGCCATAGCAAAAGAGTGAACAATTTAACTTTGATAGCAAATCATTTCCCTTCTAGTCTTTGAAGAGGCCAGAAAGGATGGATCCTTAAAAAATCTCTGAGCAATTCACTATCTTTTCTAGTTTTTCTAAAATAATTCTAGATTCATAAGAAAAGTCACAAAGAAATGTGCACCCAGTCCTCCCTACTGCTGGCATCTTACATGACTGGAGTACAATATCAACACAAAGAAAGTGATATGGGTACCATCCATAGAGCTTGGTCAGATGTACTTGTTTGTACATGAGCTCACTTATGTATGTAGTGTGTGGGTGTGTGTATATCCTTGGAAATGAATCACACTGTAGGCTTGAGTAACAACCACCACACTCCAGGTACCCAGCTGTACCATGACCACAAGACTCCTTGTTCTGCCCCTTTACAGTCACTCTGCAGTCCCTCCCCCCTGTATGTTTTATACATACAACTGCTATAAACGTTTGTGTGGAGGTTTCTGTGTGAAAATAAGATTCCATTTTTTTTCTGGAATATATGCCTAAGAATGCAATTGCATGCTAAGTCCATTTTTAGTTTTGAAAGGAACTGTCTTCCAGAGGGGCTATACTATATAGATATATATACACATCTCTATAATTATGTTACTTCACAAAGGTAATATACATGGAATTATGCAGCATGTATCTTTTTGAGATTAGCTTTTTATTTTTTTCTGCTTAGCACAATTTCCTTGAGATTTATCCAAGCTCTTACATGTATCACTGGTTCATTCCTGTTTCTTTTTGCTGAGCGGTATAGACAAATTCCATGGTATAGACAAATTGCAGTCTGTTGGACCATTCAATCTGTGAAGGACACTTGGGTTGTTTCTAGCTATGGGTTTTTATACACACAACTGCTATAAATGTTTGTGTGGAGGTTTCTGTGTGAAAATAAGATTCCATTTTTTTTCTGGAATATATGCCTAAGAATGCAATTGCATGCTAAGTCCATTTTTAGTTTTGATAGGAACTGTCTTCCAGAGGGGCTGTACTATTTCACATTCCCACCAGCAGCATATGAATTAGGGGTGTTATTGCTATTTTCCAGCATAGACTTTCTGCCACATGTGAAGAGGCATCTCCTAGTTTTCATTTGTACTTCTCTAAGGGTTAATGATGCTGCACCTCTCCCAATAAGAAGAAAACTCAGTATACAGCTTGTGTGACAATGTTTTCCAGAAAAAGCCACCAATCATATTCTCTAGCCCATGAGCTCTTCTAACCATATGACTCTCTCCCCCTGAGCCGGAAGGGCTCTAACTGCAGTGGACATGGCATTAGGGGACTTTGAGGCTGGGTCATAAAAGTACCCATCTTGTTTTGAACGCTCTTGGAGTCTGGACTCCATGCTGTGAGGAAGGTCACCCAGAGAAAGGTCACATTGTAGGCGTTATGCTTGACGGCTCAGCTGAGTACCCAACCACCAGCCAGCCCTGAATACCTGTCATGTGAGTAAGGAAAACTTCTAGATGCAGTGTCTCACCACAAGTCGGAGCAGTCCTGGCTAGCTGAGCCCAGCCAACCTCCGGAGCCATGTATGTGACTTTTAAGACCCTGAGCACTGGAGTGATTTGTTACAACAATAAGTAAATGAGAATGTTTTCTCCACTAAAAAACTTCATGCTATAATAGTACATAACAAATTAGTATAAAATTTTCTTGGAGTAGCCACACTCTATCTTGGGTCTCATTCTTTTTTTAAATTTTTTGAGTAGTTTATTTATTTTGAGAGAGAGAGAGAGAGAGACAGAGAGAGAGAGAAAGCATGTGAGTGGAGAGAGAGAGAGACAGAGAGACAGGAAGAGAAAGAAAGAGACAAAGAGAAAGGAAGAGAAAACGCAAGTTGGACAGAGGCAGGAGAGAGGGAAAGATAGAATCCCAATAGGCTCCGTGCTGTCAGCACAGAGCCCTATGTGGGACCCAATCCCATGAACCCATGAGATCATGACCTGAGCTGAAGCGTTGGATGTTCAACCAACTGAGCCACCCAGGTGCCCCTCAGCTCTCATTCTTAAAATTTTCCTTTCTCTACAGAAACTGAAGAAGCCCGCTGGAGTCAATATGGTGTGTTGTTCTGAAAAGTGAATGAGTGCACTCTGGGCAACACTGTACACGCTGCCTGTTGCCTCTTCTGGAACGCTCTCACCCCTGACAGCCATAGTGCCTAGTCCCTCAGTCTCTGCTGTAGCATCATCACCTCAGAGGGGCCTTCTCTGACCCCACACCTCCACTATTTTCCACCATATCCTTACTCTGCTTCGATTAATCATAGAAAACAGAGTGCTTATCACTGCCTGTCTGAAGATGATATTATTTGTGGATTTATCCCACCTGCACACCCCAAATAAGCTTAATGAAAGTAGTGGTTTTGCTTTGTTCACCTGGAGGAACTAGAACTGCCCCTGGCACAGAGCAGATATTCAGCGAGTATTTGCGGAAGGAGGGAGTGAACAAACCGCTAAAAGCACTTGACATGTGCCAGCCCCCGTGAGATCCTTACTGGGTACACGGAAATGCAGGTCATGCTTGAAGCATCGCTTCTGCCCTCGAGAACGACACTGAATGATTTAATAACCTTTTGTACATTGTGGGGAGGACAGATCTTCAAGCTGATTAAACAGTGAATTGTCTTAGTCTCATGTCTGATTTTGATATCTGACATGTACTTGCAGCAAGGAAGCCTTTGTCATCAATCTCCAGAAATAAGGGGCAAAAGCCTGGCTGAAACTGCCCGGCCTTTTCTTTTCCTTTTATTCTGTAAGTACCAGTCCCCAGGGCCAAGCTATGGGCCAGTTCAGTGCTCTCAAATTGTGTTCTGAGGTCCTGGAACCTCACTTAAGTACTTGCCTGAGTTAGGCCAGGGGAAGGTTCCGACCCATTTCCCATAGCACCCCAGCTCTCTGGGAGAATGTGCAATCTGGCCACATATCCTTCGCCTCCCTGGACCCCTTTGGAACATGAATGCATCTTTTCTCATCAACAGGTAGAGTCTACTTCCCCATCCCATGTATCTTGACTTATTTTGCCCAAGGGACATTAGCAAACAAGATATAAGCAGAGGGTTCCAAAGTGTGCATTAAAGTTCACCTCTCTTGCTGCTCCTGGGAAGCTTGTCACAGGCACTGTCAGAATAAGCCTGGGATAGTCTGCTGGGAGATGCAGGGCACATGGCCAGTACCGGGAGAAGGAGTGAGGCCATCAGCAGCAGGCTGGCCACAAATGCAAGAGCAAGCTCAGCTGATGCCACACGGAGCAGAGATGAGCTGTTCCAGTAGAGGGCAGCTCAAATGCTGACTCAGTACTGTGAGCGAAAACATGGTTGTCTTTTTTTTTTTTCTTTCTACTGTTTTTATTTCATTTTTACTATTTTCTTTTTTTTCATAATATTTTATTGTCAAATTGTTTTCCATATAACAACACCCAGTGCTCTCCCCCTTAAGTGCCCTCCACCATCACCACCACCTCTTTCCCCACCTCCCCCTTCCCCTTCAACTTTCAGTTCATTCTCAGCATTCAATAGTCTCTCAAGTTCTGCATCCCTCTCTCTCCCCAACTCTCTCTCCCTCCTCCGCTCCCCCTGGTTCTCCATTAGGTCTCTCCTGTTTTCCTGCTAGACCTATGAGTGCAAACATATGGTTTCTGTCCTTCTCTGCCTGACTTATTTCGCTTAGCATGACACCCTCAAGGTCCATCCACTTTCCTACAAAAGGCCATATGTCATTCCCTCTCATTGCCATGTAGTACTCCATCGTGAATATATACCACATCTTCTTGATCCATTCGTCAGGTGATGGACATCATGGTTGTCTTTTTAAACCACTAAGTGTAGAGTAGTTTCTTATGTAGCAAAAGCTGACTAATGCATGATCCCATATCCTTTTTTAAAAACAAAATTCATGGGGTGCCTGGGTGGTGCAGTAGGTTAAGTGTCTGACTCTTGACCTCAGCTCAGGTCATGATCTCACAGTTCATGAGTTCAAGTCCTGTAAAGGGCTCTGCACTGATGGTGCAGAGTCTGCTTGGGATTCTGTCTCTCCTTCTTTCTTCCCCTGCTTGCACTCTCTCTCTCTCTCTCTCTCTCTCTCTCTCTCTCTCTCTCTCTCAAAATAAACAAATAAAAACTAAAAAATTTCATCCCCAGTAATGCACAAAGCAGGACTTAAAACTGCCCAGGAAAAAATAATTCCAAATTTGCAAGTTTGCAAATATGCTATACAGGGAAATATGGGGAAAATAGGAAATGGTATTAAGGGTGATCTTTATTTTGTCCTTTATACTTTTCAGAATTTCCTGAATTTTCCACAATAGAATTGACAATCTCTTCAAAACAAAAGAGATTTCAAAACAATCTTTTCCCTTGAGAAAAGCCAAAGTGCTTGGGCAGTTTCCTCTGCCTACTCTCCGATCATTCCTGGACAATTCTGATTTGACATGAACATTTTCCACATGGCCGAGGTCACTGGGTTTTAAAAGACAAGTATATCAAAGGGACATATGGCTCTCTGAATGCCATGGCCATTCTCTCTAGGGGGAGTGTCCAGGAGGTTAAAAGGGCCTAGATTATGAAAATATATGCTTCAAACTCTTCCATCTAACTAACACTGCCTTGAAATATCAACTTCTTCCCTTGGCTATTGTACTCTATATCCTTTTGTAACCCAGTGTGGCTGATGAGTTTCAGCAGAATCCCTTGAGCAGGCTGTAGTAATGGGAAATGCAGAAATCTGGGCATGGGGATAACCTAGTAGAATGGATATGTTTTGTTTGCCTTTTCAGATCTATTCTCCTCTCTTCTCTGAGCCCTGGGAGGCCAAACCATGTTGACCTGATGGCTTCTGATTGGGTTCAGTCAATGGGGAGCACTAGTTGGAGACCAGATGGAAGGAACGAAGTAAGATTGGGCATTTATCCTCCAGCTCCCATCCTGCAGATTTACTGTGGTCTGTCTTCTACCAAAGATCAGAGTTCCTGCCAGGCATCCCTCTTCAGACAACAATCTCTATTTTCAGATTCCAGTAGCCAGTTCCCTGCCTCACTTCCTCAGGCAGGGGGTAGTGAGAGTGGGACTCCATTCTTATCACACTAAGCCTCATATGCTCTTCCTTATTACTTGTCTACATCTGCCCATATCTTTATTAAACTCTCCTCGAGTTGTCTGCTGGAGTTTGTCTTGTGTTTCCTGCAGGAACTCTGAGAGATATATGGACAGGCACAACCCTACAAATGGGTGGATAAATTCCCAGAAAAGTCTTCTCTTCTTCTCCAACAAAAATAAGAACATGGAAGAAAAAGAAATTTTCATAGTTTCTATTACCTCCTACACTCATTGTGATGACTCAAAGTCATCCATCAAAGTCAGATCAGAGAATTCTGACTAATAGGATGACACAGAGAATGGTAATTTCCTTTTTGGTAAGCCTTTGGGGAAGGGCCGGGGGTGACTTGTGAGCCAGGAAACGTAGAATTACGAGAAAGTGTTCTTCGGAGGATAATGCCTGTGATACACAAAGTGACAAGGTAAACCATGGAGAGGCCAAACAAGAAATCTTACCCGGCCATCACTTGTCAGGAGGATGGAGTCACTCTTTATGTCCCTGTGAATCACTCCTTGATTGTGAAGGTAGGAGAGAGCTCTCAGAACTGATAGACAGACGGTGGCTATCTGTTCTTCATTCATTCTAGAAAGGAAATAACATTTAAGGAACAAAGACAGGTTTAAGAACATCTTTGAAATGATCAAGAGGGGCATCTCTCTTTGGTTCTAGTGTACCAGTCCATGCTCTCCAGCCCATGTCTGGAAAAATCTACAGGCAAGAACAAAGAAGTCTTAGAATCTGACTCCCAGAACCTAAGACTTGGCACTGATGATGACAGGGACCAAAGGAAAGAGACCCCCTACTGCTGGCTTTTGGGTCATTAATGCAAATGTACTTCTTTAGACTTTCATGGGTAATTCCTTAGGTATTGACAAACCTCCAGCATCCTACAAGTGCACTGAATAGAACCAAGTTTCCAAGTATGCCTATTAGGTGACCTTGACCAAGCCCTTTTTTCCTCATCTTGGGAAATGAGGACTTCAGTGCTGGACTCAGATAACACAGTCTTTGGATCTTGAAAACCCCCTAGGATTACCCCTGCCTCTAGGAGCTGGAAATCCCTGTTGCCCTAGATCCTTTCATCAAGAAAACTGGGCTTAGTTAGTTACCAATAACTAAGCATGAATGGATGATACTTGAACAAATGGATCATGGGAATGAGAAAGGCAAGCACGGCACTGGATAAGTGCCTCCATATTTCATTGCTACACCCTTATGAAGTAAGGTTCTGGTTTCAGAGGAGACTGAGGTCAAGTAACCTGCCCAAGGTGTCACACAGCTAAGAAGTTGACCAGATCATTATTCTAACCCCACCTGTTTTTTAGTTCAGACCCATGCTTTTCCACTGTCTCCATGGCATCACAGTGACATTGCAATTCATACGAATGGCTTTTCAGCCATTGAGAAACCCAGGTGGGAAGAATTATTTGGATAGCAGGGGCTGCTCAGTGCCCTTAAAATGATCCAGGCGGGCATCTGGCTAACTCATCTAGGTATAAAACTTCCTCCCTCTCGGAGAGAGTGTGAGATCTAGACCAGATAGCAAATGTGAAAAGAGTTCCTAAAACAAACCATCATACAAATAGAGCACACTCTCAGGGGAGAAAGAGGCTGTAACTGACCAGAGGCCAAATTTAAGGACTGACTTGGGAAATAATCTTGAGTAACTCTTAGCTCAGGAGGACAAAGAAATGGATGACCCTGAATTTGTTTCAGTCTTGTTGATACCAGCAAACACTGAGTAAAATTAGAATTCAAAGTAAAATCCAAGGAGATGGTCAAATGGGAGAATGTTGAGGGTATAAAGTGGATGGGTATCCCTTCTCTTCGAAGAGGCTACTTCCAGCAATGCATCGGTCTGCTACAAAGGCAGGCAAGAAGAAATGGTCTTGTCTGGAGGAATGGAAACCTACAACTTCTGTGTTCTCAGCTCTGTATGAGTGGGCTGGTCAGCGTGCTGGATTGTTTTGAGATGACAACTCTCCCGTCTGCCCACAGCATAGCCCTCAGAGGTTTAGTATCATCAGCAGGGATAAGCTCAAATATACCTTAAAAATGATTCAGGAGCAAGTATCACCTTCTCTAACAAAATTCATTTTTCTTGGATTCAATGAGATTCAAGTTATTTGAAGCAGACATACAGATTACTTACAGGTCAACTACAACAAAACTTAATCGAATCTGAGCCCCCATCACAGACTGAAAAATCACTTTTAAATGGCATATGTGACAAATGGTACTGATCATGAATTCAATGGTTTTGAAATTTTGGTACAGGGCCCACTGTAGAAAGACTGCTTTCCTACTTCTGCAGGAAGGAAGCCTGAACTGGGATAAAGATGCCTCAGTTCTGGAGTAAATTCTAAACTCAAATCCTGGCTCCATTTTGTAGAAGATGTGTGTAACGGTTATGTGAGTTAATAATGTATGAAGTGGTTGGCATTTCTTTTGTCTTCTAGAACCTTCTGTTCCCTGGAAACCAGTAGGATATAATTTAACAAGATGCTAGGTAGGGCTAAAACTTTGGTATGCATAGGAAACACCTGAGACTCTGGATTTCTAACAAGCACCTAAGTGATGTTAATGTTGCTATTCTCCAGACAACACTTTGATTAACAAAGGGTTAGATATTTCATCAATCAATCAATCAATAAAGCAATTATTCAATAAAGCATTTATTGAATATCTCATATAAGAAACTGAATAATTTAAGGATTAAAGTCTAAGTTTAGAATTAAAAGGATTTCAAGTTCTAAATATTCAGTGTTCCTTGACACACAACTTCTCCCTGCTCTCTGTAGCTATGCTGCCTTCAATGGGAGATTATGGACAAAACTGGATGGACAGAATTAAAGAACACAATGGATTCCAGAGAGGCTAGCTCTTAAGTGGATCCCACAGACACACAATAAGAACAAAGAGAAAGCTCTAGAGAGACATGTGTAGCTGTCTGAAGCTCTCCAGAGCCAGAAAAAAGTCCTCTCCTTTGGACATATTCTTATTAATTAGATACAAGTCACATTTGCCTTATGCTTAGGTGTCTTCAGTATATTTTTTCCTGTAACTTAAGATGATTTTATGTATGTTTTGGGGTGGTTGTGTCCTATGGCTATACCAATAGGGATCTGCCATCTGAAAGGTTGGTAATAATGTTCAGTGTCTTCCCTCATATTCTTTTGTTTTTAGATAGTCCACTACAGACTGAATGCTGTAGGGGTCACAATGGACGTATCAGCTGATTTTAGTGGAGAAAGAGCAGCCTATTCTATCCCTCACAGTGTCTCCCAGTACCTTCTTGTTAGTTTGCCCCCCACCCCCACCCTGTTTGTCTGGATTCACTTATGATTTAGGCACCATCAGCTAACATTCAATGCTTCTCCTTCTTGAAAATCATCTCATCACTCCTTGGAGTTTTATTTACTACGAAGAACAAATTTAAAGTTTGCCAAATGTAATGTGGTTTTTTTTTTTAAATATGTCTGTTCCTTAGAACCTTGCTCCTCCAAGGTGGTCCATGAAGTAGGAGCATCAGCGTCATCTGGGAGCTTGTTAGAAGAGAGTATCATGCCCTTTCCTATTGAATCAGGATCTGCATTTTACTGAATTACCCACAGGCAATTTGTACGCACATTAAAATTTGAGGAACACTGTCTGAGCACATACTCTTCATCAAAGCCCTTTTCCTCCCCACTGTCTTCCTAATAAACTCTTATGTTTCTCTCAACACTCATCTTGGTTATCACCTTATATTGGGAATCATTCTTTACTCACCCTGTTAGAGATATTCTGGTATCCTTTCTTTGCTACTTATATACATCTTTCTAAATCTGCACAGGTATTATAATGCGTTTATTTCTAACCTGTGGCTTCCTTGATGGAATATATTTGAGTCTTAATCATTTGTATTTGTGTATCCAGCACTCAGGAAAGAGCTTGGGACATCAAAGGTAATCAATAAACACTTCATGAAATGACTACAACTGATATGTCAGGGAAGCAAGTAGCAGAGGTAACAATGACAATTAACCATTGTTAATTGCAAAACTATTTAAAAATAGAATTGAAGAATTTCTATTATGTAGGTTTCTTATTATGACATAAAACTCTGACTAATCTTCCACCTGCCTCCTCCTTACCCAGGTACCCTTCGTGGCATGAACACATAGCAAGAGCATGGCAACTCCCGATAAAATTCAGTTTTTTTTAAAAAAATACATAGGAGCAGGAAATTCTATTCTATTCTATTTCGCACTAAAAGCCCATTCTCAGCAGCCTATTTTAAATCATTGGGTATTAATGAATTTCTGGAGCACAAGGAGAATAGAATGTAAACTGAATGAATGAATTACACACACATGATATTGCAATAGGCACATAAGGAACATAAAGAAAAAAGGCTTGTCCTATTCCCTGACTTCCAAGGGCTTACAGTTTATAAAGAGTTCCTAGAGATAGCCGTTGAGGACTTACCCTGGAGAAGAATAGTAAGCACTTGGATTTTTTGTCTGGATAATGAAGAGACATACCTGGTATGAGTGACAATGTCTGTCAAGGCACCACCTTCTAGAAATTCCATAACCACCCAGAGCTCATCGCCGACAAGGTAGCTGTTGTACATGTCAACCACGTTGTCATGGTGGTAATCCCGCATTATTACAACCTGGGCAAATGGAAAGATGCTTCGTGACTTGTGGAGGTGGAATTTGGCTTTCTGTTCTCTTGAGGCCACACCTGTGCTATGAGTACAGTTGATTAAGAAATACTGACTTGGGGGGAGATTTATTCAGGAGTCTACTATAGACAAAAGACAGCATTGAAGGGAGCCAGTAGCAATAGAAGGAATCAAGTTAGTAAATTCAGAGAAAATGGCAGAGCACTGAGTTTGGGGATAATAAGAGTGAAACAGACAGAACTCTGGCAAGGTGTGTACTCACAAGAGGGAGTTTTGTTGACTATTGGGGGGGGGATAGGATCAGGGGGAATAGGATCCTAAGAGTCTCCTTCAGACTACACTATCCATGCTCTACTATTGGTTAGCCTGGCAAAAGCGTCACCAACTCTAAATGGTAAATGAGTGAACGATAAGTAGGTCTCAGAAGTGAATGAAGTAAACAGCAGGTGTGGGGTGACATGAAGCTAACTTAACATCTTGGGAGAAGGTCTGGGGTGAGTGTGAGGGAGGTTTGGGCTGAATACTAAGGATTGGCCTTGAGGGTAAAACCAAATATGACTCAGGCATACAAAAGGCTAACTTGAACTTGCTTACTGGAGAGCACATCCAAGAATTGCTGCCCTGTGGCTGCTTCTGGTGACATTTTCAGAATGAGTGTTAAGTAATAAATTACAAAGTTATCTATGTCATATTGCTCTGTCTGCACTAGCATTGTGATTTGGAAATAAGTTCCAGAAATCAGCATCGTGGAAGTGACAACCTGAAGCCCACTCCCCTGGTGCTCTCTATGAGATGTGGAACATAGGAAAACATGAACCATGGGGGCTGAAGATGGGGAGGCCACTGATGGCCTCACATGAGCCTCCATAGAAGAGGGATCCAAAGTCACATGTGACTGTATTTTTATAATGTCTCTTAGGGCATGTGGGTGGAACATCCTTTGCTAGAGACTGACATATTATCTGATATTGGAATCCTGAATTGGTATCTTTAAGATTTAAATTTTCCATCCACAAAAGCTCATCTCTCTTCCCTCAACTTTCATAAAACCAATGGATGAATATTATTCCAAAACATCCTGTGTTCTTCAACACAGGAGCTCATGTTTTTCCACCTATGTGCATTTTAGAGCTGTCATGTATAAACAGTGAATGAAGAAGAGGAAAATTATGTGAAACAAGCACATAAACAAAGGTTAATTCCTTAATATATCAATAGCTCTTCCTTATAATAAGACAAATGCTACCACCCTATTTGAAAATGGTGCAAAGGACATGTGGCTTAATGAAAAAATAAAAATGGCCTATAAACATAAAAATTCAGCCTTACTTGTAATAATAGTGTTAATTAAAGCAGGAAGATTTATTTATGTCTATCAGATTAACAAAAGTCCCACGACAGTGTCCAGTGCTGGTAAGGATGATATAAGACTATCAGTGAGGGTCCTCATTGTTACACACTTTATGGAAGTCAACACTTTATATCACTTTCTCTAAAGAGAAAAAATTAGAAATATTAAAATATTAAAGTAGCAATTTCTTGGTTGTGAGATTATAGGACATTTCCTATATTTTCCAAAGGAAGAATTCATTATTACTATAGTTAGGAAAGCATACCTTAAATTTCCTCAAGAGTGATAATCCATCGGTAAGCTGACCTCTGTTTATTAAGATTTTTAATTTTTATTTAAAAAGTTGTTTTAATATTTATTTTTGAGAGAGAGAGAGAAAGAGACGGAGATAGAGCATGAACAGCAGAGGGGCAGGGAGTGAGGGAGACAGAGAATCTGAATCAGGCTCCAGACTCTGAGCTGTCAGCATAGAGCCTGATGCAGGGCTCGAACTCACGAACTTAGCACAGAGGCTGATCCACATGAAGTACTTTGTAAATGTAGCAGCCATACATGCATAGTAAAAGACCAGAAGGATTATGGGGGCGCTATTTTTGTATTTATATTTTCATTGCCTTCTAGTGTCCTACACTGTACATGTAATATTTTTGAAATGAGAAATAAATGTTACACGGGAGAGAAAGAATGATCTGACACACCACGTACCTCATTAAAGAGCAGTTCCCGTCTCTGCTGCTTACGGAGATCCATTTTCTTCACTGCAACTTGTTTCCCTGTGTGTTTCTCGGTTGCAATGCACACAATGCCGGTTGACCCTTCTCCGATTTTGATAAAGTTGTCCAAGTATTCCCTGGGGTCTCCGGGGCTGACCACCAGCTGCAGAGCAGCCCGAAACTGTTCATGGGACACCCTGGAGGGCTGCTGGTCTGAAGAGGAGCCCCAGCTGGGTGGCGGGTAGGTGCTGGATGAGATACTCAGAGAGCTCAGGTAAGAAGCTGTGGAGATGTACTGTGAGCTGGTCTGCAGGGAGGGGTGGTGGTACAGGGTGGCTTTGTGGTACCCAGATGGGTACTGGTGGCTGCTGGAGGAGTAGCCCGCTTTGCTTTGACTTTGAGGTAGTTTGGCGGGCCCCCTGGGGTAGGTGTCAGACCCTGACAGCGGAGGACTGAGGACCATCTGTGCTCGATCGTAATCCACCTGGGAAGACAGACACAGATGGAGAATAGTTACATGCCAAATCTGAAGGCCACAGTCTGTGAACCAACCCACAGCTGGCCTGAATATATAGTGTCATTATACAACATGGTTATGGGTTGACACTTTGTAAGGTCCCAGGGTGCCTCTGCTTCACCATTTACCTACCCTCTAACCTCTCCATCCAGACTCTTTCTTCTCCTTTCACTACTAAGATCCCCAGAAGCAGACCATGAGACCTGGATTTTAATATAAGTGGTGGCAGATGGTCCCAGGACTTAGGAAGTGGTACAAAGTAGGGGAAAATTAATAAAGGGAAGTATGGTGGTTAATTTTATGTGTTGACTTGGCTAGGCCATGGCATCTAGTTTTTTAGTCAAAAACTAGTCTAGATAATACTGTGAAGGTATTTTTTTTAGATGTCATTGCCATTTAAATCAGTAGATTTTGAGCAAAGCAGACTGCCCTCCACAAAGTGGGTGGGCTGCATCCAATCAGTTGAAGGCTTTAGGTGAAAATACTAAGGTCATCCACAGAGGACACACACACACACACACACACACACACACACACACACACCTCTACTGGCTCTGTTTCTCTGGTGAACCCTAACATTCACAGCAAGTAACCAATGAAGCAGGGAACCCAATTCCACTAGGTAATTCTGCATCCTTGGAGACTATATTAAGACTATACATAACCTTGGAGTTATCCCATCTGAGGGGTAGACAGCAGGAATATATATGCACCAGCTCCCTGCAAAACACTGTTTTAACATCTGCTTCCATGGGCATTAGTTTCCTCGAGCTTCTAACCTGCCATGTTCTGGGCTGGGTAGGCTCTAGTGGGGAGAGAATGCTCTTAGACCAGAATTTCTCAACCTTGGTACTACTGATCTTGGGGTCCAGATAACTCTCTGATGTGGGTGAATGCCCTGGGCATTGCAGGATGGTTAGCAGCAACCCTGGCCTCTAACCCCCAGATGCCAGGAGCAGCTACTTCTGCCAGTTATGACCAGCAAACACTTCTTGAGATGTTGCCAAATATCCCCAGAAAATGGGCAAAATTGTTCTTGACAGAGAACTATTGCTTTAGACAAGGAAAGCAGTGTTGGCAGACAGAAGCAATAGGTGATGAAGGCAAAGGACTGGGTACCAACTGTCACCCACTGCTCCTAGGAAAGGGCTTTCTCCCCCTCCTGTGAACCACAGGGAGAGTTTTAGTTAAAATGTGCCTTATCCAACATGTATTTAGGTCCTGTTTTTGTTTTTGGGAATAAAAGTTCCCATATGTCATTAAAGGGTGTTGGTCTTCAATGAGAAATTTCCAGGATAGAAGGCCTTTGCTTATGCTTATATCCTCATATACTCATATACTTATATGCTCATATACTCATATGCTTATATCCTCATATACTGGAGGGGGGATGTACTATCCACACACATAACCTAGCAGATATATGTAGAAGGAAAGATCTGACTCCCTGTGCTAAGCAGCTTTTCAGTATGGACCATAAGGTAAACACATGCAATGCTCTCATCAAATAAGTAGAAATATAATTGAGAGCAGCCAAAATTTGCAGGGCTGTGTGTGTGAAAGGAAATTTGGTCACCCTTCAAAAGGATTCTGGCAGAGAATGTTCTACTCTGGTTATGAAGGGTGGATCGAGGGAACTCAGCTGAGGGGCACAGGGAGGGCAGAGAGAACAAGGGTAGGGGCAGCCAGTGAGGGGTTTATGTGATACTCAGTGTACATTCCAGCAACCGCTCCCTGAAAGGGATCAGGGAGGGTCTTTGACCAACCCTGGAGTGACTGAGGTTGTGCATATACCACATCATACCATATTAATCTCCTTGACCAGTATAGAATGCACTGATTGATCAGTGCACTCATATGTAATATTCTGATGACAACACAGTGCTGAGTACACAGAAAGTGCTCAAAAAAGATTTTTTGATTAGACTAACATAGCACCCTAGGAAATCTCTGCCACTCTACTGGGATGCACAGGAAATGACATGTATGTGCCCCCACCCCCATTCACCTCAAGGTGCCCCCAACCCCCATCCACCTCCAGGATCTTGATCTACTCTAATATATGGGTCCTGGCTACACATAGCTACTTAATTGAAATCAGTAAAAAAATAAAATTCAAATAAAAAATTCAGTTCCTCAGTTATATTAGTCACATTTTAAGTATCCAATAGCCACCACTTTGCACAGCATAGATATACAACATTTCCACCACTGCAGAAAGTTCCGCTGGGTGGTACCTTTCCAAATAAATTCATTGCTCCCATGTAGTACATTCATGAAGTCCACTGATTAATATTTGAGCAACTATTAGGTGATAGGCACCATTGTAGGTGCCATGGGAAGGTGCAGCAATAATAAAAATGGATGGTATTTCTTCCCTGTTGGGGTTTGCATTCTCGAGGAGACAGATAATAAACATGAAAACCAATAAATATACAATATGCAGTGCAGTAGCAATATAGATATGAAGAAAATAAAGCAAAGAAAGGGGCTTGCGATTAATAAGATGCCATCCCGGATGTGATGGCCAAGGAAAGCCTGTCTGAGGTAGTGCCATTTGAACAGTATCTTGGCTGACATGAGGGAACAGGCCCAATGGCTATGTGGGGAGAGGTAATTTGGGGAGAGGGCACAGCACACCCAGGATTCTAGGCAAATACAGGCTTGAGGAACAGCACAGAGGCTCTTCTAGTGTGAAGGGGAGTCAGTTTGGAAAGATGGCCAGAAAAGCAGCTAGGAGGCGACTGTGTAGCCCATGGCAAGGGCACTGGCTGTCACTCTGAGTGAGTGAGATGGGAACCCCTGGAGGTTGCTGAGAAGAGAAGAGAAACATGAGTGTGATGTTGATGGTGAGCTTGATTTGATGCTGACCCGCAGACTGGAGGAGAAGAGACCTTTGTGGTAACAGTGGAAATAGGGATGTCTGTTAGCTCATTGTGGTCCATGTGAGTTTACATTGGCTGTTATAGTTGGAGTAGTCCCCTCCTACAGTGTATCAGGCTAATCTGTGTGACCAAAAGAATATAGTGGAAGTGATAGCAAGTGCCTTCTGTGATCAAAAAAGATATTGTGGCTCCTCTGCCTTTTCCCTTGGATACTTGCTCTGATTTTCTCCTGCTGCTGTGTCTTGAGGACACTCAAGAATCCTATCGAAAGGTCCAAGTTCAAGGTTTCATGCCAAAAGATGGAAAATCAGGCCTTCCACCAATAGCCATATGAGCCATCCTAGAAGTGATTGTCTGGTCCCAGTCAAGCCTTCAGATGACTAACCCTGGCTGACATCTTGACTGCAACCTCATGAAAGACACAAGGCTAGAATCATCCAGCCAAGTTAGTCACAGAGAATTGACCCACAGAAACTGTGTGAGGTAATAAATGTTTACTATTGTTTTAAGTCATTACATTTTGGAATAATTTGTTACATGGCAAGAGCTAACTATTACATAAGGGAAACCAAGAATTCCGACACGGCTGTGTTAAGTTTGGGAGAGCCATCAAGCATCCATGCAGATATGTTGCCTTGGTGACTCAGACATGCTTTGTGTCCAGGAAAGAGATGAAGCTAAGACATGCATCTGAGCATCACTGGTGTTTAGTTGGTATTAAAGCCATGACATTGCATGTATAAGAGAAAATCCAAAGGCCCCAATATTCAAAGACCAGAAAAGGCAGGAAAGGCCAGAGGATTTTACATAAAGGAGCAGAGAAGAAGTAGCCAGCAATGTAGGAAAGAAAGTAAGGCACAAGGTGGTCCTGAGTCAAGGTAGGAAAACATTTCAAGAAGAAAGAAGTAATGACATATGTCAAATGCCATGGAGCACTGATTTAGGATGGGGCATGGTGCTCATTGGATGTGGCAATATGGTGGTCATCTGGAAGAAGGCAGGTGTCCCAAGAAGCTGCCTCATCACACAGCATGAACAGATTCCTACTCCACAAGTCTGGCAGCAAGAGCTGAACACAGTTGGCTCCTTAAAACTGCTAGGGTGGCACCATTCTCACTTCTTCCGCACTGTTCACTGGCTCCCAATGACAGTGCTGGCTGGTGCCCTTCCAGCAGTGAAGTCCTTCCCACTCATGAGAATAATCCACTCAGGTGGATCACCACTCAGGCAGCCTTGCACCACTCAGTAGGAACCAGGATACTGTGACACCAGGGCCCAGTCCTGGCTGTTCAGTGAGAGAACACATGCTTTTGAGCGACGTCATACTCAGGGTTCAATTCTGACTCTGATGGATTTAGTCAAATCACTATGCCTCTCTGAGCCTCAGTTTCCTCATCTGTAAAATGGGGATCATAAATTCCTCCCTCACGGGGTTTTTATAAGGCTAAAGTATAGCAACCTAGAGTAACCTAATGTCTAAGAAAACAGGCTCTTGGTTCAAAAGTTGTGTGACCTGGGTTCAAGTACCTAAACCCCTGTGCTCCAGTTTTCTCATCTGTAAAATGGGAATTGTAATAAGAGTAACTACCTCTTTAGGTCATTGTGAGCTCTGAAGGGCTGAATGCACAATCCTAGGATTTGAATTGTGACTGGCCAATATATTCTATGTGCTGGGATCATTATTCAAAGTCCTTAGCATAGTGGGAATGTAAGAGAAGAGAAATAGTAAAAAAATTTTTTAAAGCCCAGCTAGCATTTATTGACTATAATATACTAGTAGCATATGTATTCCGATACTAATGTATAATGTATCCTCAAAACAATCAGAAAAGGTGCTTTTAATTATAATCTATTGAACACTGTATTATAATTAAGATACTGTATTTGAAATCATGCTGAAATTTAGAAGCCACTGGATTTGTGCTACACACAGGGAAAACTGGTGTGTTTCTGTGATGTGGGGAAGGGGAATAAAATGTCAGCGTGAATTAAACAACTGGGTTGTTCCCTTAAATGAAGTTTGAGATTAGCCAGGCCCAGGCTAATTACAAGGCCAGCATGTGAGGGAAGGTGGGGTCTATGAGTTTTCTTTTTGAAAGTATGTCCTGGGAGCTATCACATGGCCTCATTCTGTGGTGTCTTCCATGGAGGACTGGCTCCTGTACTTTAAGGGAAATTGAATTCATTCCCCACAAGCATGTTTAACTGATCTCTGAAGATATATTAACAATAAAAAGGCTGTATCCAGTAGGAATCGCAAACACCGCTCCACACTGCATCAGGCCACTTTTCTTCTTTACCAACTGTCAGCAGCATTATCCAAGTCTACTCTTAGCAGCCGCGTGTGGCATAAAGAAAAGGAGGCTTGCCTGCACGAATGGGACCATTTCCAGTTAGAGCCGGCAGGCTGAGTTGTTCGCTGGGAGCTAAATGTCTTTGAAATTAGGTCTTTGAGACAGAACTGTGCTATTGTTTTTCATGGCTGCCAGTAAGAGGCGTAGACTCAAAAACAAGTGATGGATGAGAAGCAACCTCTCTCACAAGAGACAATTTTTGAGACCAAACTCAAGATGTACTATGGAAGGAGAACTGACTGCCTCTAGGGAGAGAACATGTGGTCTTCCCTCTGGGTTTCCGTCTGTTCAAGGAGAAGATGGCAGACAAATTGCTGACTTTGGGAAGCAGAAGAAGTGAGTGACCCGGCTCAGGGCCACCATGTTGCTGACCAATAGCCTTCAGTTGGGTCATTAACCCACCCCAACTGTGGGTTCCACGATGGTATTTCTGGCCTATTTGTGGTAGTCTCACTCTTTTTCACTCTGAGAGTTAAGGGGGCGATTTATCCCATTTTATTGTGGATAAAATGGAGCCTCAGGGAGGTGAAAATACTCCACCTTCCTCAGCACCGCCGCTAGCAATCCAAGGCAAATGGCCCCATTCCCCAAAGAGGATTGCACAACCCAGTTCTTCTGCTCAGGTCAGTCTTTCACTCGCAGGGGGAGGGTGTCTAGATGACCCAGGTGGTGGGCCCATGGGCACCACAGACCTGCTTTCTTGCCTGCCTTGGCATTTCTACCATTATTTGTCACCTCCCTACTCTGTGTAATCAAGGCTGAGGCACTCACTCCTTGAAAAAAATGCAGGGGCATGTTATTGGGAGCCAAAGGAGGGCCTCTTCCATTAACAAACTGCTCTGTTAGAAGTCTATCCTTGTAGGAGTGGTACATAAGAATGTTAATGATGATATTTGACATTTGCTGAGTGTTTTCCATGGGCCAGGGACTGTTTTAAGCACTTTATATATATATATATAGATGCATTTAAGCCTCATGTTATACAATGGAATAGACTCTATAGTTGTCCTATTTTACAGATAAGAAGAGTGAAGCACAGTGAGTTTGAGCAGCTCAAGCAAAGGTCCTAAGGCTATTTAGAAGTAGAGTTGTTTGGGGCACCTGGCTGGCTTAGTTGGTTAAGCATCTGACATCGGCTCAGGTCATGATCTCACAGTTCATGAGTTCAAGCCCTGTGTTGGGCTCTTTGCTGACAGCTCAAAGCCTGGAGCCTGCTTCAGAGTCTATGTCTCCTTTTCTCTCTGCCCCTCCCCTACTCACACTGTCTGTCTGTCTGTCTCTCTCTCAAAAATAAATAAATATTAAAGAAAAGTAGAGTTGGGATTTAAATCCAGATACTGTCACTTTAGAACTTGGGCCTCTGATATGTTCTCAGAGATACCCTTCAGTGATAAAAAGGTAGAAGTGGTCATGACAGAGGTGGGCATGGTGTGGAAAGGCAGTTACAGAGCAAAAGCCTGGTTAAGGTGTTTCACCGAGGACTCAGATGTCTGGGAAGCTGGGAGCAGAATGCCAGAAATGCAAGGGCCAGAAAATGATGAATGATAATGCTTGGGGTGGTGGGGGAGGTGAAGGTAAAGTGTTTCATTTTTTGAAGTCTTGGTTTAGAGAAATCAGCCAAAATACACAGCAAAGAAATTATCATCACAGTGAAATGAGCTGATATCTATGTACAGAACTCATTGCTTTCATTTTTGCATAGGCCAGACCAGAACTTTGTGTTCACCTATAATAATGCCCTTTCTTTGGCTTAGAAGAAGCAAGCCCAGGCTTTCTTCTGTAACAAGGCCTCATTGCCCTCTTACATGGCTCTTAAACTGTTCTAACTATTTCATTGGCCCACTCTAAATCATCTTTCCCGTGATACCCTATATTTGAAAGAGGGTGAGAAAAATCTGATGAATTTGTTGTCTATTGTTTTGTACAGACACATACATGTCTGTGCATGTAAGCAAGTCTTTCAAAGGAGTCAAGCTTGACTGTGTGATCTTTTTTACAACTTTATCTACAAATATATATTGTAGGGGGAAAAAAGGAGTACATTCAGAGTATAGTATCTTCAGACAGATGTAGGGTTTAATCATTAGTGAAACCACAATGCAGAAGTGGATCAGCGAAAGGTACAGATATTTAATGAGCAAATCCAATGTATTTCTCACAGGATTTCCAAAAGATCTATGTATGTGGTTCACCTTTGAAGACCTTATTACAAGGGCACAGGACTAGAAGCAGGGGTGGAAAGTGACACCAAAAAGGCTTTCTTCCCATCCCTCCTGAGGGAATTGCTCTGGGATTTTGTGAAAGAGTAACTTCATAGAAGTGAAACCATGGTCTACATACTTTCAAGGCGGGGGTGGGGGGGAGACTTCTGAATGGCAAGATGTAATAGAGCAGACTAGACTGTGTTGCAAATTATCACCCAGCCTGCCAGGTGCTTAGCTGTGATGCTACAAGACCACTAACTGTCGCTGAAAATCGAATGCATTCTGAGAAGGAATTCTCTCTACAGGAATCTTTAAAAACATTATAGAGCTTATATGCAGTCTTGGTTTCCTTTGTCTTTGAAATGGTTAATAACATACATTCTTAGTTTAGTTTCTATGTTTTAGTTGCTTTTTGGTATACCAAACAAACTAATTCTTAAGGAAATGTACCTTTTTATGTCTCTATTCAAACTCAATCAAAACATAAGGGCACAAAATAAATAATCCAGGGCTAACAACTTGGCTGGACTACCATTTGACAATGAGCACAATGTCTCCAAGGATAGGGTCAGACACAGGCTTGCAATGTATCAAAATTATAAATAATTATAGCAATGAATTCATTTAATCAATCAATTTCACCAGTGGTACGCTGGGGTGGATGGGGGCATAAAACTCCACACAGCTATCAATTGCTCCGATTACAGCTGGCTGTCAGCCAGAATTCCCCTGATCCATGTTCGTTAAATGCACATTAATCTGAATTTGGCAGTGTAATCAAGGACCTAACTGAACTGTGAAATTGAATTCTGCAGTAGAACATCATTTGACCATTTTATGCCAAGGATGGAAAAAAAAAAGGTCTGGTGGGGGGAGGGCAGGAGAAAGAAAAAAAAGAAAAAAAATCCTGAGGCAGCATCTATTTGTCACCTGGCCTTCCGTACAGGTGACAGGGAGGCTGTGACTAGGTTGTGCTGGACTGGGGCGGGGGTGTGTGTGCCTCTGTGCCCACAGAATGGGGACTGCGGAATGCTCCATGAAAGATGGACAGTCTCTCTTTCCACTTCCCACAGAGCTACAAGGGATGGGAGGCAGCCAGTTCCAGTGCTTGAGTGTGATGCTCCAATACGCCTTTTTGGAGTACAGTGAAGCAAAGAGACTGCTCAGCTCAAAAATGAAAGAGCCAGACTGGGTGTTGTTCGTTCTACATAAATCAAATGTGGGATAAATGTGAATCATAGACCTCTATCACCTGAACAAGGAAAGGACGTCTTCAATTGTCCTTACTTGCCTCAAAGGGAAGTGTAGCAGCACCAGCCTCGGCTTGGGGAAAGGAGAATGACTGCCCATAAAATTCAGTGAGAATCAGTAACTCCCTTTCTCTGCGGGGACATTTTAGAGGCTGGCAATTAGGGGAAAGGGATTCATTAAATCCTGTGACTTGAATATGTATTTGCTCTCATGTATCCCTCTGGTTGTGCTCTGCCATGCCAATTCTCCCTGCCATGAGCAGGAATGGCACTGATGGGGGCTGTGCCCCCGCTGCCCTCAGGTGGGGGTGGGGGGAAGCTACTGCATTCTAATAGAACAGCAGCTGGCGCTCCTGCTCGAGGCAAGACTTTGACAAGTGCCCAGCCATGGCCAGTTTCCTCCGATTTACTTATTTTCATTTACAAAACCGAGTGGCCCTATTTCATATTTGCCCTGCCTAGATAACAAAGGGACACAGTGCACAATATAAGCTGCCATTCAGTTGTGGTAAGAGAAGCAAGCATAAGCTATCACTGCCACTGAGTAGCGGTCAAGAGTAGGTCCTGTTTGGAACCTGGAGAATCAAGGGGTCTGCTTCAGGCTCTGATGCAGGGGCCGTGGGAAGTAGGTTACATTCCAGATAGTCAAACACTTGCTGAATTTCTAAACTGCTTGTAGCGGGGAGCCACGCACCATATGTGTTTTGCAAGGAGATCTCCCATGCCATGGTACTGGATTCCTATTTAGGCATGTAGGAACTTACATCTTATGAAGGTGGAAGAGTCATGCTTTACCCTGCATTACAAAATACAAGGCAAATCCACACTGAGAGACTGTGGACAAGTGGCTTATGACCTCTACAAGGAGGCAAAGCCTAGTTAAGGAAATGAATAAATCTGTGATCAGCAGGCTTAAGCCTACAGGTATTTTAGGCTCTTCCTCCACCTCTGAATTGGTATATCCAACTAGCCCTCTGCCCCCTGCCCCCGCCCCGCTTGCTGCTCCAAACACAAAGAATGCATCTGCTGTTGAAGAGCAGATTACTATGGCCTGAACTTGGTCACTGCCTGCAGATACAGGGGTGGGAAGAGGGGTATCGGCATCCCTGGGGATTGGCTCCCTGCTGCAGAATATGGTTCAAGTGTGTCAGGGCCTCTGAGACAGCTGGGACACATATTGCCAGGTTAGAGGAATTTCATTGTAATTTGGTAATGGAAAACTCACTCATAATTTACTTTGGACCACATGAATATTCATGGGAAGAATATCCATTCATAAGCAAAGGACCCCTAAAGTCTTCCTGCCAAAGGAACAGGTGTCTGAGATAGTCTGCATCACCCCTTTGGATGTTTTATGAGCCAGAATGAACACCCTATAAGAGCCTATATGTAAAGAAAAAAATCAAAATAATACCCATTGTTATATTAAGTGATTAGCACCTCTCTTTCCTTCCCTCTCTTCCCCTGACCTCTGATTTTTGTTGCAGCTCATATGATTTTACCAGCATTGGCATGGTGTTACCCATCAGGCCCCACAGGACCTTTGAAAGTGTTCAGCTGGAATCCTTAGTACATACGAAGCTGAGGTTTTATTCCTGGGCCTTGGCCGAATCTGGGTGTACAAGTGTGCCACAAAGAAGAGTGAGCCATTCAATTATTGACACAGGAAGACAGAGCACACCAGCTCAGCTTTTTCCTTCCAGGTAAAGCAAAGGGATAGTTGAGCAGTGAGAAACCATTGACCTGGGGACCCCAGAAGAAAGATCTGTGGAATCACGCCAGTGTTCTTGCACCCTCTCTCTCCACTCAGAATCCCTTACTATGTCATCTGTTTGGGCGGTCCTGGATCGCAGCTCTGGTCACTTTGCTGACTGGTGCAGAGCAGATGCTGCGGGTAATGTGGAGGGGTCGGCTGGCAAGAACCCATCATAGTGGAGATGCTGTTACGTATGATGATTCTCACTTGAATGCTGCTAAATATTCTGCTCTCTTAACATCTGGCCTCCCCGGGCAAGTCTGAGGATTTCATGGCCATCCTAGAGAGTAAAGCAATCAATAAGGTGGTGGGATTGGGGTCCTTCAGCCAGCTCTGTCACTCAGGAGACGCAGAGCCTTGGGGGAAGGCACATAGCTACTCTGGCCTTCTGTAACCTGCATCTTTAGGATGAGGACAGCAGTACTTATGAGTCTGCAAGGGCAAAGTCACATGGAACTTGTTCCCGTATTTTGTAAAAAATGTAAAAGATTACACAGGGAGGATGTTTCTATGGCTGGCATTAGCAGATATGGGGGCATGTTTTCCAACCAGAAATATTCCAGGGAATAGGGGCGAACACTGAGTGTCTGCCATGGGATAACTCCTTCACATTTACTGATCTTTTTAAATCTTTAGAATGAGTTCAAAGTAGGTATGGAAACACTACCTACTTTGATGAGCACACTGAGCACAGACAAGATCATAAAGCCAGTAAGTGCTTAAATCCAGAGAATTCTACTTGTGTTCTGAAATGTCTTCTGTTATGGGTGAGAACATCTGGACTGTCATTTACAAAAGAGAATAACACTGTCACTCAAGGTAGAGTGAGTGTATATGAGAGTCTCAGGGATTGTTACTCTTTTTTAAATTTTTTTTAACATTTTTCATTTTTGAGAGAGAGAGACAGAGAGAGAGAGTGCAAGATGGTGAGGGGCAGAGAGAAAGGGAGACTAGAATCCAAAGCAGGATCCAGGCTAGGAGTTGTCAGCACAGAGCCCAACAAGGGGCTCGAACCCACAAACTGAACTGCGAGATCATGACCTGAGCCAAAGGTGGATGCTAAACCAACTGAGCCATCCAGGTGCCCCACGGAGCATTACTCTTAATGCTGCTTTTTAACCAGTGCTCCCAGTTTTTTGCCCACAAATCAGTCTGAGTGACACTACAGCATTTCTCAGAGGACTTTGCCCTACCAAGAACAGAGAGAATAAAGGACAGTTCCCATGTACCCCAGATCCATCTGTGACTCATCACCCATTTCTCACCAGCAAGGTGAGGGCTGCCTGTGGTGTGCGCATCTGGGCCCTGAGGTCTCAGAGCTGTCTTTCTCCTCCTCATTTTTCTTCTGTGGAAATAGGAGTGTTCTGGAATATATAGACTTTGGAGTCAGATGAACCTAATTTTGGATCCTGACTTAGCGGTTTGCCTTCATATCCCTGGGAACTTGGTAAAGACTTAGCCTCTGTCTTTCAGCTGTCTCACGGTAAAATGGAGAGGATCCTGAAATCTTCCAAAATCGTCATGAGGGCTCAATGGGGTAATGGTTGCCAAACACTTAGCACAGTCCCTGGAATAAGGTAACCCTCTGTTTCACGTCACAGCTGCCATCTGGCCACAGGCTACACATACAGATGCATGTGTGTATTTGTAATGAGGCTGCTGTAACTATTGACTTACGTAACCCTCACACATGATTGTCCCCATTTTATAGGTAGAGAAGTAGAGTTAAGCGATTTACTCCCCCAGTTGTAAATGGTCATGTCAGGACTGAAACCTAGGCTGTCTACCTCCAGCACCTATACCCTTGAATGCCAAAAGGCACTTGACAGATGAGTAGCTGTGGAGCTGTGGTTGTCCCCTGGGACTCAGTTTGTTTCCTGCTGCCCCACTGGTCATTGGACAGTGTCTGGAAGTACGTTGGATGCTACAGGAAGAGCCACTGGCACTTAGTGGTAGAAGACAGGGATGCTGCTCATCATCCTACAGTGACAGTTCCTCCCCCCCCCCCCCCCCGCTACAAAAAAACCTATCAGGCCCAGAATGTCCACAGTGTGGAAGCTAAG